>NC_041382.1:200335652-200341278 GCF_002162155.2 Triticum dicoccoides
TATATATCAGTTAGGCTTCAAGTGCGTACTTGTTAGTTAAACCTATGTATAAATCATGACACTAAATACGACTAGTAAGTAGTAAAGTAGCAGTACTAGTATACGTCGGTCAAATTATTCATCATGTCCACACATTGAATTGACGTGACAACACGCTGCGCGTGAGGTGACACAAGAATCCCGGCGGCGTGTTCGGGTATTCTGGACTTCAGATTTGGAGTACCACTTATCTGTCGAAATATTTCATTATTCACTTAAAATAGTCGATTGATCATACATTGAGTACCATATAACTGGAATTACCGATGCAAGTCGAAGAAGGATTGGCCGGTGCTGCTGGCTGGTGTCATGTTCGATCCCACGGATCAGGAACTGATCGAGCACCTTGAGACCAAAGTGAGTGCTGACAGCGCGAGATTTCAGTCTCTCATCGATTTGTTCATACCAACCATCGACAACGAGCATGGCATATGCTACAGCCAACCTGAGAAACTTCCATGTAAGACACCGATCGGCCGTCTACTTCCACAAACATATTCCTTTGTTTATAGCTCTATTTTTCTTTTTAGACATAGACCTGGTGAAGCAATTACAATTTGACAGTTAATAAAAAGTGAAACAAGTGACTGCAACATGCCAAAGATGTTATGAAAATGCCAACTAGGTACACGAAAACCTGTATTCCACAATACTGCAGGTATCACACTGAGTGGCCTAAGGAAGCATTTCTTCCAGCGCAATTCCAGGGCGTTCAAAAGGGGCACGTGGATGCGTCGCAAGATACAGTCGGAGTGCGGCATGCACGTGATGTGGCACAAGACTGGCAATACCTTGCCAGTGATGGTCAACGGCCGGCAGACGGACAGCAAAAAAGGTTCTGGTGCTGCACACCAACAAGAACTTCGACCAGCAGAGGACCAACTGGGTGATGCACCAGTACCACCTCGGGGACCTGGAGCAAGAGAAGGAGCGGGAGCTGGTCCTCTGCAAGATTTTCTACCAGACGAACAATAGGGCCATGAGTAAAAAGATTATAAGTTAGTTTGGTATTGGTAGTTGTACTACCTTGTCGTCCGCAAGTTGGTATTGTTGTTAACGATCTTTTGGTATGAACTTGCATTTGCTTCCAACCATCATGCCGAGGGTCGACGTGGATATAAAGCTGAATCATTTGTTTCGAAACAAATTTTCAGGCACCTGATTTTTATTTGATGGGTAGCATAAGCACCCGCCGTTCGAATTCCCAGTTCTCCGATTTTTTCGAAACAAGTGCAAGCACTTATTATCACGATAAAAAAACAATATCTGTGCTGCATCCCAGTTATCAGTCTGTACTTGCAGAATTCTCTCGTTTATTGAGCACGTATATTGTTTTTTCAGGTCAAGCAAGATTCAACTGGGCTGTAGACTGCCCAGGGTTGGTTTTGTTTTTAACAGGCCCAGCCCATGACGACAACGGGGCACAAAGATCCAGCAGGTATCTACTAGCCTCTGGCCCGCCAGCGTTAGTTATATTTTGTCTTACAACATCCGCAGGCAGTTTTTTTACTGAATCAAACACACAGCCCAGTTCTATTTTCCTCTTGAAACGCATGTCCTACATCCGTTTTCTAATCTCTACCTATAGTTTTACTAGTTCATATACACGTATCATTATGTTGAAAACACATAAAATTCCCTTTTCATATTTACATCCTTATTTTTATTGTTTTTCCCACCCAGCGCTGATTTTTTACCACTGGTTTTCCCTTAAACCAACTCAATTGTCCCACGTCTTATTTGCTTAAAAAACAAAATGATTTTTTGGCAAATCAATAAGTTCTTAAAAATGTTTATCATTTCGGGATTACAACAGTTCGGACTCCACTGAAATATGCAAAATAAGGTTGAACTTTTTGACCGTGGTCCTGGGCAGAAAATGGGATGTAATAAATTACTTAAGAATTAGCAAATGGGCTGCAAATTATAAAAAATAGCAAATGGGCTTTATGTTGTCTGCCACAGATTTGGAGGCTGACTTGTGGGCCTACTAAGTTCATGCGTACACAAGGTTTCTCGAAAAAGAAACTTAGTCAACAATCGACTCTCCCAGCGTCAGACCGTTAGATGTCAATCTAACAGCAATCGTGCTTCTTCAGTCTCTGATCTTCCTGCCCCAGCCGCCCAAACCAGCGCCGTCGGAACCACCTGCTCCCGCCTCCCGTGGCCGGCAGTGCTGCCGGGCAGGCCTCACGGCCCCATCATACTCGCATCCCTGGCCTGTCTATCCCTCTACTCACCCACACCTCCTGTTATTTTCCAACGACGGCAGCCGAACCAGTCAACCCTCGTACTCTCCACCGCGTGGGCAGCCACTGCCGTGTCTTCCCCAGCTCCGTGTCATTACCTTCGTAGGCCTCACCTTCATCCACCGCCCTGGTGCTCTCGGCGCGGCATGGTCAACGACGTCCATCCAATGGCCGTAGTGCTTCTTCAACCTCTGGTCTTCTTGCCCCAGCCGCCCAAAGCAGCGCCGGTCGTGCCACATGCTCCTGCCTCCCGTGGCCGGTTGTGCTGTCGTGGAGGCCTCACCGTCCCCATACTACTCCCACCACTGGCCAGGCCATCCCTCCACTCACCCACTCCCCCTGTTATTCTGCAGCGACGGCAGCCTCACACCGCAGCCGAACCAGTGAACCCTCGTACTCCTCTCCGCGTGGGCATCCACTAACGCGTCTTCCCCGGCTCCGCGTCGTCCCCTTCCTAGGCCTCGCCGTCGTCCACCGCCGTGGTGCTCTCGGCACGACGTGGTCAATGTGGTCAAAGACCGAGTTCCATCGGAAGAGTACTATACATGGAGAGGCTGATAGCTAGGTCCACAACAGCTGCAAGGAAGTGCCTCCTTATTACGCGCAAAATAATTATTCCTCCACCTGACAGCAAGGACCCACCGGACGGGCCACCAGTATTTCGCGGAAAAAATGTTTCCCCCTGACTGCTGGGACCCACCGGATGGGCCACCGTATTTCGTGAAAAAAACGTTTGCCCCTGACTGCTGGGACCCACCGGACGGACCACCGTATTTCGTGAAAAAAAACGTTCCCCCCGCTGTCAGCTCGGACCCACCGGAAGTGCCTCCTTATTACGCACAGAAAAATGAATACTCCCCCTGCTAGCTGGGACCCACCATGGTGGGAGGCTGACTTGTGGGCCTACTAAGTTGACGGGGACGGAGGGCTTTGTGAACTTAGTCAATATGAACGATTCTAGCTCCAGTGACCGTACGATGTCCATCCAACGACCGCCGTGCTTCTTGAATCTCTGATCTTCCTGCTCCAGCCGCTCAAACAAGCACCGGTGAGACTGCCTGCTCCCTCCTCCCCGTGGCGGGCTTTGCTGCCGCGCAGGCCTCACTGCCCCATCATACTCCCATCACTGGCCTAGCCATCCCTCTACTCACCCACACCTGTTGTTATTCTCCGGTGACGGCAGACGAACCAGTAAACCCTCGTACAGTCGTACTCCCCTCCACGTGGGAAACAACTGCCGAGTCTTCCCTGCCTCCGTGTCATTCCCTTCCTAGGCCTCGCCGTCGTCCACTGCCTTGGTGCTCTCGGCATGGCCTGGTCAACGTGGTCAACGGCCAACATGCATCTGAAGTGGACTGTACGTGGAGAGGCCGACAGCTGGGTCCACGGCTGCACGCAAGGAAATGCCTCCTTATTACATGCAAAATAATGATTCCTCCACCTGACATCAGGGACCCACCGAAAAGGCCTCTGTATTTCATGAAAAAAACGTTACCGCCACTGACAGCTCGGACCCACCAGCTATATCTTCGCACGCAAGGAAGTGCCTCCTTATTACGCACAAAAAGATGAATACTCCCCCTGTTAGCTGGGACCCAGTATAGTGGCAGGCTGACTTGTGGGCCTACTAAGTTGACGGGGACGGAGGGCTTTGTCAACTTAGTCAATATGCACGATTCTAGCTCCAGTGCCCGTACGATGTCCATCCAACGGCCGTAGTGCTTCTTCAACCTCTGGTCTTCTTGCTCCAGCCGCCCAAACCAGCGCCGGTCGTGCCTCGTGCTCCTGCCTCCCGTGGCCGGCTGCGATACGGCGGAGGCCTCACCACTCCCTACTACTCCCACCACTGGCCAGGCCATCCCTCTACTCACCCACACCCCCTGTTATTCTGCAGCGACGGCAGCCTCACACCGCAACGAACCAGTGAACCCTCGTACTCCTCTACGCGTGGGCATCCACTGTCGCGTCTTCCCCGGCTCCACGTCGTCCCCTTCCTAGGCCTCGCCGTCGTCCACCGCCCTGGTGCTCTTGGCGCGGCGTGGTCAACGTGGTCAAGGAATGGCTTCCATTGGACGTGGACTGTACGTGGAGAGGCTGGCAGCTGGGTCCACGGCCGCAGCAAGGAAGTGCCTCCTTATTACGTGCAAAATAATTATTTCTCCACCTGACAGCAGGGACCCACCGGACGGGCCACCGTATTTCACGAAAAAAATGTTTCCCCCCTGACTGCTAGGACCCACCAGCTACACCTTCGCACGCAAGGAAGTGCGTCCAGGCAAAAAAACAAAATGATTCACCCCCCTGACTGCTGGGACCCACTAGCTACATCTTCGCACACAAGGAAGTGCGTGACAGTTGGGACCCACTTGGTCGAAGCGTACGTAGCATTGTCATTCTGGTTGCGAATGTACGTACATACCGGTCGATGCAGAGGCGTGCACGAGTCATAGTAGAGGCATGCACGTGTCATAGTAGAGGCGCGCACGTAGCATGTACACGTACGTACAGCGGCCAGGGTGCAAGAAAGAAAATACGGCTACGTATGTGTACATACGGGCGGGGTCTCGAACGCCTACTCGCGCATACGTATGGCCAGGGCTCGTGTACATGGCTGGGTCAGAACGGAGAAACAGCGTCATCGTCGTGTTCATGGGGAGGCAACGGAATGCTCGTGTTCATGAGGAGGCAATGGAATGCGTCGTGTTCATGGGGAGGCAACGGAATGCGTCGTGTTCATCGAGAGGCAACAGAACGCGTGGGAGCCAATCGGCTGGGTCGGAACGGAATGCGTGGTCATGTTCATTGGGAGGGCTTGGACGGAACAGGCGATGGAAACGAGGCTTGGCGTACTGCAGAACGGAGGAAATGGACCTCCTACGGTCGAAACGGGGGTCCTGTTGATCGGGAGGTGTGTGGCGTACCGCAAAACGGAGGAAACGAACCTCCTACGGTCGAAATGGGGGTCCTATTGATCGGGAGGGGTGTGGCGTACCGCAAAACAGACAAAACGGACCTCCTACGGTCGAAACGGGGGTCCTGTTCATCGGGAGGGTGTGGCGTATCGCAAAACGGGACTCCACGGGATACTGTTCATCTCCACCGTCGACCTCCTCCAGCGTCCATGGGCTACCGTCGACCTCCTCCAGGCTCCACGGGCTCCTGTTCATCCAGCCTCCACCGCGCGCTACTCCACCGGCTACTGTTCAACCACCCCTCCACGGGCACCCCTCCATCGTCTACTGTTCATCTAGCCCTCCACACCACGGGGGCCTGTTCAACCACCCCTCCACGGGCACCCCTGCAGCGTCTACTGTTCATCCAGCCCTCCACACCACGGG
>NC_041382.1:200341435-200361626 GCF_002162155.2 Triticum dicoccoides
CAATCAATCGGCTTCAGTTAGCAGCAATAGCGAAGGAATCGCTCGATCGGGTTCAGTTAACAGCCATCGATCGATCGCTCGGGTTCAGTAACGCGTAGCCTGCAGTGCAATCGCTCGGGTTCAATTAGAGCCCAACGCCTCGCACACACGCGCGTACGTGTATGAGAGAAATGCGCATCGCTCAGCCCCTGACCTCCCACCGTAACTGGGAACTCCCCGAAATTTTCCTCGCCCTCGCTTCAACCACGGTTTTTTCCGTCATGGACGGCCCAAAGAATGTCATGCAGCTGCGTCTCCGGCCCGCCCAGGATGAAAAGCCCATTTTCTATCATGATTTTTTGTCATAGAAGTAGGAGCCCACCACATCTATGATGATACCGGGTTTTGTCACAATTATCGTCATAGAAGTGTCATATGTATGACAGAAAAAAAATTCGTTCGGCCCAAAATGTCACAGATGTGTCTTTTTTTTGTAGTGCTCACATTAATATCTATTAATGGGCATCTCCATAGCCCGTTGATACGCCTAGTTGATGTGAGACTATCTTCCCCCTCTTTTGTCTTCTACACAACCACCATTCTATTCCACCTATAGTGCTATGTCCATGGCTCACGCTCATGTATTGCGTGAAGATTGAAAAAGTTTGAGAACACTAAAAGTATGAAACAATTGCTTGGCTTGTCATCGGGGTTGTGCATGATTTGAATACTTTGTGTGGTGAAGATGGAGCATAGCCACACTATATGATTTTGTAGGGATAACTTTCTTTGGCCATGTTATTTTGAAGAGACATAATTGCTTAGTTAGTATGCTTGAAGTATTATTATTTCTATGTCAACATTAAACTTTTGTCTTGAATCTTTCATATCTGAATATGCATACCACAATTATACCCAAACCTGCCCCTAATGGGACAAAAAAATTACCATGGCATGTTGATGCCGCTCCATGATAGCATGCCAAGTTTCATGAATTTCAGATGGGTTTTGGATTTATTAGAATTTAAAAACCAGGCATATCAATGTTTTGCCGGCAATCAACGATGCCCTTGTGTTTGAAATTCGTTCCCATTTCTTGTATGGGACCTAAGCATGCACCCAAGGTAACAGATTTGATTCTTCAACCAATTTATATGCGCTGGAGCATGTGCATGTAGTTCAAATTTGAATTATGCACATAAATGCATTGAAAACTCAGTTAATGCATAAAAATGTCCAAATGAATCCCGAAAAATCACAAAAATTCACACAACACTCCTGTTGTTCTATGTTAACACGAGAAAAAATTTGAAAGCAATAAGAGGCAATGGATATCGTTTCGTCCCCAAAGGTGGGAGGTTCCCTACCGAAAACCATCATGCTTATTGTAAGAAGCTCCGGTTTGTGAGAAGCATATACCCAAACCTGCCCCAAATGGGACAAAAATTTTACCACGGCATGTTGATGCTGCTCCATGATAGCATGCCAAGTTTCATGAATTTTAGACGGGTTTTCAATCTACTAGAATTTAAAAACCAGGCATCTCAATATTTTGCCGGCAATCAACGGTGCCCTGGTGTTTGAAATTCATTCCCATTTCTTGCATGGGACCTAAGCATGCACCCAAGGACACAGATTTGATTTTTGAACCAATTTATATGCGCTGGAGCATGTGCATGTAGTTCAAATTTGAATTATGCACATAAATGCATTGAAAACTCAGTTAATGCATAAAAATGTCCAAACGAACCCCAAAAAATCAAAAAATTCACACAACACTCCTGTTATTCTATGTTGACACGAGAAAAATTTGAAAGCAATAAGAGGCAATGAATATCGTTTCGTCCCCAAAGGTGGGACGTTCCCTAACGAAAACCATCATGCTTGCTGTGAGAAGCTCCGGTTTGTGAGAAGCATATACCCAAACCTGCCCCAAATGGGACAAATTTTTTACCACGGCATGTTGATGCCGCTCCCTGATAGCATGCCAAATTTTATGAAGTTCAGACGGGTTTTGGATTTACTAGAATTTAAAAACCAGGCATCTCAATGTTTTGCCGGCAATCAACAGTGGCCTGGTGTTTGAAATTCATTCCCATTTCTTGCATGGGACCTAAGCATGCACGCAAAGACACAGATTTGATTTTTCAACCAATTTATATGCATTGGAGCATGTGCATGTAGTTCAAATTTGAATTATGCACATAAATGCATTGAAAACTCAGTTAATGCATAAAAATGTCCAAACGAACCCCGAAAAATCACAAAAATCACACAACACTCATGTT
This sequence comes from Triticum dicoccoides, assembly GCF_002162155.2. NCBI lineage: Eukaryota > Viridiplantae > Streptophyta > Magnoliopsida > Poales > Poaceae > Triticum > Triticum dicoccoides. The sequence continues at coordinate 200,343,703 of NC_041382.1, forward strand.
GTTCTATGTTGACACGAGAAAAAATTTGAAAGTAATAAGAGGCAACGGATATTGTTTTGTCCCCAAAGGTGGCACGTTCCCTACTGAAACCATCACGCTTGTTGTGAGAAGCTCTGGTTTGAGAGAAGCTTATACCCAAACCTGCCCCAAATGGGACAAAAAAATTACCACAGCATGTTGATGCTGCTCCATGATAGCATGCCAAGTTTCATGAATTTCAGACGAGTTTTGGATTTACTAGAATTTAAAAACCAGGCATCTCAATGTTTGCGGCCGAGTGACGGTGGCAGGGTGTTTGAAATTCATTCCTATTTCTTGCATGGGACCTAAGCATGCAACCAAGGACACAGATTTGATTTTCCAACCAATTTATATGCACTGGAGCATGTGCATGTAGTTCAAATTTGAATTATACACCTGAAATGGCTAGAAAACCAATTTAATGTATAAAATGTTCAAACGAACCCTGAATAATTCCAATTTTTTTACGACACACAAATAGTTGCATGTTCACTTCAGATAAAAGGTCTAGCAATTCAAACACCGTCCATTGCCACTGTGACCCAATTATGTAATTCAAATCAAGATGAAAAATCAAGTAGATTGCACACAGTTTATTATCAGCAACCATGTGAGATGCAGCACAAAATATCCTGGAGCACCGTCAGTGTATTGTATAGTATGCCTATGGCTTACGCAAGAAGGTGCGTCGGCTACAGTCCACAGCCGGCGTCTCAAGCACACTAGCTCGCTCCCCAAATATCATTTCACTGTTCAATCATCGCCGGTGAAAGATGGGCATGTGGACCCGTGTCGTGAGGGCAACTTCGGTTGCCCACTCTGGCGAGAGCATGGCCGCAGCCGCCATCCGCGTGCTAACAAGGTGCATGAGTGCGGCCGCAATCTGCGTCCGGGCGGCAAAGGCAGCCCGAATGGCCGCTGTTGCTTCTCAGGTGGCGGCAGGAACATCTGCCTCGGGGATAGAAACTGGCGAGAGTGGCACAGCAGCTGTTCGTTCCGCAGCGGCGGCCTTAGCCCTGATGGAGGCCGCCCACACCCAACTCCTAGCAGTAACCGCACAAATCGAACAAAGTTTCTCCGACAATGGTCAGCAACCCACGGCCGAAGAGCTGGCAATCGCCGAGAGCATTCGAGCAGCCGGCCGTGCCTCCGCCGCATACCTTGCGACGATGGAGCCTGTCCAAGCCCAGATCGCATCTGCCCACGCCCAGCTCGTGGTGGCCTTTTCTAAAGAGATGGTGGACGCGGATGGCGAGATGCTTGCCGAGTATGGTGCGATGGATGCCATGGAGCCCCTTCCCCAGGAGACCGTCAAGCGTGAGCTGGACATGGAGGTGGCGGCGGAGATCGATGAGCACTAGCCATAGTAGTACTCTTTGTTTTGTTTAATTAAGAGCGCTGGTCTTTAATTTGTTAGAGTAATGTTTAGGTCAGCTAGCTCTGTTTAATTGCTGAAATTGCTCGATTAAGAAGTGTAGGTGTGTTGTAGTCTCCTTTGTGTACCCAAATTATGCAATGACGTGGATGACCACTGTAACCATGAAAATTCGAACCAAAACTTTTGATGTTCAAACTCATCACACACGGGTGAAGCAATCTGAATCGTTTGTGATGTCCACATATCATACACAATTCTGAATAAGGGACGTGTCTGATGACACTTTGCGCACCAGTTTTTTGGCTGAAGCGATTCCAAATTTTCGGCTTCCGCGGAAATATCTACCTCCCCGCCCCTCCCCCCTTACCAAAAGCCACATTTATCCTCTTTCTGCCTTCCTTTCCAAGTTGAAACCTTCACTCCTTGCTTGCATCGCCGCCTCCTCGTCGGCGACCCTCCTTCAGGCTGCTCGGCCTCGTCTATCCAGGCAGGTAATCCACACCCGACCCCCATCCTCCTCCTCCTTCCACATCCCACATGCCCCGACCGCTGGCGTGAGTGCAACACCTTCCACCCAAATCACCGACCCCTCCACCAAATAAGTGCCACCCTAAGCCATGGTGCATGCAGTATAGCCAGGATCTCAAGGAGCATTTGGCAACGGAGAAGCAAATCGTGGCCGCACGCGCGGATGAGGTCGCGATGGTTGCCATTCATGCCGACCCCCAGATCTTGGAGGAGCACCTTGCCATTTTCTAGCTACGCCGGCTAAGCATGCTCGGTTTACCTGTTGCATGTGCTGCTCCTGCCTTTCCTTCACAAATTCTAGTGGGTTGTGATATCTAATTTTACCATACAATATGTTGCTCTAGTGTATACGTTCTATATGTCGTGCAGTGTGGTGCTCACTTATTAACTGTTTTGTTAATTAGTTCTCGTCTTCAGTTAACTATTTGGTTCAATTCTGCAAATGTGATGTTCAATTCTTCAGGCTGCAATTTTGTATAAATCGAATTTATCTTTACAAAATACATGAGAAACGAATACAATTGCTATATTTCCAAGTTGTCAAGCATGCTTGGTTTGGTTATACATTGTGCAATGTTGTGCTTAGTTAACATTTCGTTCATTTGTGTTGTGGTGTTTAGTTAACTATTTGGTTCAATTCTGCAATGCGATGTTCAATAGTTGTGGGTGCATTCCGTTATTGTATACCATGTGAGGAATAAATTGAATTTGGTTGTAGTAAATACATGAGAAACAAATACAATTGCTACAATTGGCTGTAATTAACTGCTTGGTTCAATTCTGCAATGCGATGTCCAATTGTCGTGGGTAGAATTTTGTATTGTTGTGTATGCGAGGAATAAATCGAATTTGACTGCACTTAATACATGAGAAACATATACAAGTGCTATATTTCCTAGTTCTTAATCAAGCTTGGTTTGGGTAAATGGGTTTTCCGTGTGGCTTGAATTAATCTGATGAATCTGCAATGTGCTTATTTTTCATCAACATATTTTACTGATAGCATGCGAACCCTTACTTAACCTGATGACTAACTACCTTACATGTGTTGCAGGGAAACAATGGGAAGCACTGAGGTTTACAATCGAGGTTAGCACGTGCATGGTTCATTCTCTAATAGCACATTATTGTGCAATTGCATGAACCATTCTAATATTTTGGTTTTTAACAATTTGGTCTTACACATGTAGGTGCTGCTGTCAGAGGTTTTGACCCACTGTTCGACCCTTTTTGCATATGGGGAAATGAGTTGTCCATGAATATCAATCAAATCAAGAAACTCAGAAAGATTGTTAGGATGAAGAAATTAGCGACAAAAAACAACAAAATTTTTGTCTGCACAATGAAGAAGACATCAGTTCACTACAAGATGGTACTAACTATTATACCTTGCCTTTTTTATTCCTTTGCCCCATTTCCAATGTAGAGAAGATATTTATGCACATCCTTGTTTTCAGGCCTTTCCAAAGCAATTCACTGATGATTACCTCTCAAACCACCACTATGGTCAGGAGGCGAGGAAGGTATTCATACAACACCCATGGTTCAATATTGAAGTGTTCCTGAAGAAGACGAAGGACGAACGGTCAATCATCCACAGGCACTGGCCTAAAGTTGCAAAGACCTTCAACATGAATGAAGGCTTAATATTCGCCTTCCGCTTCAGCCGTTTTCCAGATGAGATGCATCTGTCTATATACCATCTATGATGCTAATTTCCAAAGGTTCTACATGTTGCATGTGGAACTTGCTGCTGGTGTAGTGGTGTAATGGGGTAGCTGCGTGTTGAAGCTATATCATGTTGTACTCTGATGTATTTCAATTATGAAATTATGCTTCCTTAATATGGACATGAAATATATTATGTGCTTAATATGAAATGTCAATTAGATTAATAAATGGATTATGAATAATCACATAATTAGCCTGCTAATGGCGAATTAGCCTGCTAATTGGGTTTTGCTATTCCAAACGGTTGTTGAAAAAATACCGTGGGCGATGACCTCGGGTATGCACACAATTTCTAGGAATAAACCATGTTGGATCAATGAACAATCACACACGACTTTCTCTTGAAAAATGTTTGCGTTAGGCCACCTTGCGCAAATGTTTACCACATAAAAACTATGTGTGATGGAGAGCCTTTGCCACACAGTTTCTTCTATGGCTCATGTGTGATACATTCAATAATGCAAACAATTTAATGGGAAAAATTGTGTGTGACGTACCTGTGAACGGAAACGTTTTCCTTGGAGCGACTGTGTAGGATGTACATAGGAACGGAAACATTTGGCAGGGACTGACTGTGTGGGATGTACTTGCGACCGGAAACAATTTCACTGTATAATTGTATTTTTTAGCTCTACTGTGTGTATTTCCGTATTTGAGCGCTCGCTGGTCGCACACGATCTCATTTTGCCGAGCGTGCATGCCAGGAAGGCATATCCCCGGTGGTTTCTGGGTCATGTGGGAAGGACCCCCTATCGCCCACACTCACTTGGCGACGGTTCCAAATGCCGTCGCGGAAAGGGGTTAAAAACCGTTTGTTTAGGACCGATGTGCACTAGTGCAATGACGTTTGGTGGGAGTTGCGCTATGTCTAGCAAGTAGATTCACTGCAAATGCAATATTAGGTCTTGTGCAATTTGCAAGATACTTAAGCGCTCCAACGGCACTAAGGTATGGAACTTCAGGTCCCAACACCTCTTCTCCATCATCCCTTGGTCTGAACGGATCTTTCTCTATGTCTAGAGATCGAACCACCATGGGAGTTTTAGATGGATAGGATTTGTTCATATTGAATTTCTCCAATATTTTCTGGATATAGGCAGATCGGTGTACCATGATTCCTGAGGTAAGGTGCTCAAGTTAAATGCCTAAGAAAATGTTGGTTTTACCCAAATCCTTCATCTCAAATTCCATGTTTAGGTGATTGTGTGCTTCAACAATGTCTGGTGTGCTGCCAATAATGTTGAGATCATCAACATACACAGAAATGATGCAAAATCATGTAGAGGACTTTTTGATGAAGACACATGGGCAATCAGCACTATTGGAGTAACCTTTCTGAAGAAGGAACTCACTGAGTCGGTTGTACTACATCCGTCCCGACTGCCTTAAGCCATATAATGACTTATTCAGCTTTACACAATACATGTTGTGTTTTGCACTTTTATTCGGGACAGAGATTCCATCAGGAACCTTCATATATATGTCCGAATCTAGTGACATGTAAAGATATGTGGTCACGACGTCCATCAACTGCATAGATAGACGATTTTGCACTGCCAAAGATATAAGATATCGGAAAGTGGTTGCACTCATTACTGTAGAATATGTTTCAGTGAAATCAATGTCGGGTTTCTACGTGAAACCTTGTGCTACGAGCCTTTCTTTATATCTTACCACCTCATTGTTCTCATTCCGTTTTCGGAGAAAAACCCATTTGAACCCCACAGGGAAAACACTGGGAGGTGTCGGTATTGCTTCAGTGAATACCTTTCTTTTGTTAAGCGAGGCAATTTCTGCTAGGATTGCATCCTTCCATTTAGGCATGTCAGGTCGCTTTTGGCACTCTATGATAGACCTTGGATCATGATCAGTGAGAAGGGTATCTGCAATCTTTTCAGCAAAATATATATCGACAATCGTAGTCTTACAATCAAATGATTCTCTAGAATCAACATAGTTGATGGAAATTTCCTACACCCCTAGTGACTCTTCGTGACTTCCCAATATGATTGAGTCTGGGTGTTCCGATGTCCCAGTCAGTTTGTGCATACTGGGGCTGCGTTATGGAGGTTTCCCTTCCACTGGGTGTATACTACCCATCAGGTTTTTGTCAACGTTGAGTTGACATGTATTTACTGACTCCGAGGTTTTTCTCCTCGATTTCCTTTGCTTCTTGCTAGAAGCATGCTCCAGGTCAGAGGTCGTACTACTCCCCCTCTTTTTAGGAATAGGGAGTTCAGTGGTTTTTATTGGTACCTCCACTCTTTTTGGCGCATTTTTGGCCGGATTTAAGGATTTTGTAACACCTTTTAGATCAGTAAATGAATCTAGCAGATTATTTGCAAGATGTTGCAAATTAATGATCTTTCGAACTTGAAGTTCGGTCTCTTGGGTACGTGGATCAGAGGATGAAATGGCATGAGCATTCCAATCAATTTTCGGATATTCTTTCTGGTACTTGAAATCTCCCCCAAATGCTGGAAAATGTTCCTCATTAAATATGCAATCAGCGTGACGGGCTGTGAACAGATCCCCAGTTAGGGGTTCCAGGTACTTGATAATCGACGGCGATTTGTAACCCACATAGATCCCCAACTTCCTGTGTGGGCCCATAGATGTCCGCTATGGTGGTGAGATCGGGATGTATGCAACACATCCGAACTTACGCAGATGGTAAATGCTAGGAGGATTTCCACTTACCAATTCCAGAGGGGAAGAATTATGATATGCAATTGGCCTTGTCGGTGTTCTGGGAATGGGGGTTGCCAGACTTGCCTGCCTGCGGCCTGCAGCGTGGCTCAAAGGGGGGCCCAGCGCGGCCCATCTTCACCAACACAAACCCAAGACCCTCGCGAGGGGCCAAGCCTCGCGGGGCGGATGACGCGGAGCTTCCTCAGGCACGGCCTCATCAGGCTAGCTCACGAGGAGGCAGAGAGACCAAGGCGGGGTACCTCACGAGGTGCCCGTGACGCAAGCCATGACGACCAAGGGCGCCAGGCGGGTGCCAGCCCGCGCAGTGTCCTCCTTTCCCCTTTGATGCAAAGGGGGCAAGCGCAGCCGCGGAGTACCGAGGCATCAGGCAAAGGTTGTCGTTTCGGTGCAACAAGACCAAGACCGGGAGGACTGCAAAACGGAGGTCATCATGGAGCCCAAGATGGCGTCACCACCCAAGCTTTGTGCAGGCGAAGACTACTTTTGTCAGGATAGCCGGTACTAGCTGTCCCCTTTCAAATTAGCCCGCCATTGTTGGCTCCCTTCCCGCTCAATATTTGGGAAGAGGACCAGGGCCTCTATAAATAGGACCAGCCACCCGTAGGATCGGAGGACGAAAGGATAGAGGGAGGAAAGGATCGAAGGATCAAGAGGTGAGAGGTGAGAGGTTTTGAGAGAGGCATCATCAGTTGTAGAGAGAGAGAAGGGTGACTGAACTCCTCCCAGCGGTTCATCCCCCCAGCCAAGAACAGACCCTCGCGAGGCTGTTCTTCCTTGTATTGTTCATCATCATCAGCCCAAGAGGCAATCCACCACACCACACAACGGAGTAGGGTATTACACCACAACGGTGGCCCGAACCAGTATAAACCTTGTGTCCCGCGTGTTATTCTTTCCATAGCTCAGATCTTAGCGAGGCGGAGGGGCGCAAGTAGGTAGGAGGCGAAATCTCCGCGCGCACCCCAGTGTTCGAACCTCAAGGGTCTGCCAGAACCCGAAATCCGACATTTGGCGCGCCAGGTAGGGGTGCGTCGGGATTCGTCTTCCACCACCCCGTTCTCCTCCGACCATCACGCCCATGTCTGACGCTCATCGGGCCCACGCCGAGCGCCGGGCCGCTCTCGCCTCCCGCGTCGCCCAGACGGCCCCTATCGGCGGGCGTCCTCGCCGTTCCCCGCCACCTACTGTCAACGCCGCCACTGGCCCGGCGGGGGACGAGCAGCAAGCATCGTCTCAGCATCCGTCCGTCCGGCAAGACGGCCGCACCGCAACTCCCTCGCTCACCCCAACTGGTTCTTTGTCCCGTGCGCTCCGCGCGCGCATGGAGGCTCGAGCTGCGCTCATCGCGGCAAACGAGCTACTGCGCTACCGTCCCGTCGACGACGTCTATGAAGAATGGCTCAACCAAGTCGCCGAGCTCGTCCGCGCCGCAGGGGGCTCTCCTGCGCCGTCCGTTCCGCTGCACCGCACCCTGCCCCGCGCGGGCGATGAAGCTCTAGCGGCGCCCCGGCCGCCTCCTCCTCAAGAAGGCGCCATGGCTCCAAGGCGCGTGGCCCCTGGGCGGAACCCGCTCCGTCAGGTGCCAGCACGGCAAGAGCAGAGCTGCCAAGAAGTCCCTCGCCCGCAAGAAGCCGCTCGGGCGCTCTCTGCTACAGCACGTCGCGGCCATGCTCCTGCTCCCGCGCGTCAAGACCCCCGCTGCTCCCAGCTGCAGCGCGTGGGGACATGCAAGACCAAGATCTCCGTCACCCAAGGCCTCCCGTGGCCACAGCAGGCTGCCGCGCCTTCACCGCCGAGCTACGCAGCATCGCGTGGCCCGGCAAGTTCAAGCCAGACCTGCCTCCTCGCTACGACGGCACGGCTAGCCCTGCGGAGTTCCTCCAGCTCTACGAGCTGGGCATCGAAGCTGCCAACGGAGACGAGAAGGTCATGGCAAACTGGTTCCCCATGGCGCTCAAGGACGGGGCCCGCACCTGGCTCCTGAACCTGGCTCCAGGCACAATCTCCTCCTGGGACGAGATGCGCACCCGCTTCATCGCCAACTTCCAAGGTACTCGCGACCGGCCACCCACCGTGAGCGACATGCGCCGCATCAAGCAACAGCCCGGGGAGACCCTGTAGAAGTACATCTAGCACTTCAACAACGCACGCCTCAAGATTCCCAAGGTGACTGAGGAGGCCATCATCTCAGCCTTCTTCGATGGCGTGCGCGACGTCAAGATGAAGGAGGAGCTGGCGATGCATGAAGACCTGTGCACTTCCTTGGAGCTATTCAACCTGGCAACCAAGTGTGCCAGGGACGAGGAAGGGCATCTCTCCCTCCTTGAGCTGCCTGCCGCAGACCCAGAAGAGAAGAAGCCCAAGGCCAAAGATGTGAAGCGCAAGGGGGCAGCCGTGCTCGCGGCAGAACCAGACAGCAAGCGGGGCAGAGATCAGCCCGAACCTTCCAAGGGCAGCCGGTACTGTGTGTACCACGACCTCCACACCCACAACACCAACGAATGTCAAGAGCTCCAAGCCGTGCGAGAAGGAAGGATCGGTTGTCGCCCTGACCGCGGTGACTGGGGCTACGGTCGAGGAGGAGGAAGGAACGCAGGACGCTGGGAAGACTGTGGCCCGCGCCAAGGGTGGCGCGATCAACCTCGCGAGGATCGCTGGCAAGACCCGCCTCGCGAGGGAGACTGGAGGGATCAGCCTCGCGAGGATCGCCTGCAAGGCAACGCAGGCCTCCCTCCGCTGCCGCCGCAGCCAAGGAGAAACGAGGACCGCCACCAGGACGAGGGGGCTGGGGGCTTCCAGGAGCCGCGCGTGATCGCCTGCATCCTGGGCGGGGCTCAAGCCCCAGCCTCTCAACGCATCTTCAAGCAGTTCTCCCGCGAAGTGAACACAGTCCTCCCCGGGCTTGAAGCCACGTGCCCTCTCAAGTGGTCGGCGTGCGCCATCACGTTCAGCTCAGCAGATCAGCTAAAGTGTGCGGCTACAGTCGGAGTCCTCCCGATGCTTTGTTCCCCAATCGTCAGCAACGTGGTGGTCACCAAGACCCTCATCGATGGCGGGGCAGGGCTTAACGTCCTGTCCGTGAAAACATTCAACAATCTCCAAGTGCCCTACAGCCAACTTCAGCCAACCAAGCCTTTCTCTGGTATCACTGACGGCTCCACAATCCCGATTGGGCAGGTCCGCCTCCCTGTCACCTTCGGAGCACGCAACAACTACCGCACTGAGCTCATCGACTTTGACGTCGCTCACATTCACCTGCCATACAACGCCATCCTTGGGTACCCAGCGCTGGCTAAGTTCATGGCCGTAACTCACCACGGCTACAACATCCTCAAGATGCCAGGAAGTGGCGGAGTCATCACGGTGCCCTGTGAAGAGAAGGACGCGGTGTGTTCCCTAGAACAAGCCTTTCAGGCCGCGTCACTGGAAGACCCGGATCGCGGAAGCAGGAGGCCTCTCGAGACCGCCCCTAAGAAGAAGAAGACATCGTCCGGCCCGACCACTCAGGAGGCAGGCCCCTCTGGGCCCGTGCCTGCCTAGGGGGAACCTCCTTCCATCGCATAGGAAAGCGCGCCCGGCGCCCTCCTCAGGCAGGGCTCGGGGGCTCCCCCCTGGAGGGCCACCGACCTAGCTAGGGTCACGAGGGAGGCGCTTGGGCACCACATGGAGGCGTGTTTCGAAGCACGTTTCCCTCAAGAAGGAGCAAGGCAAGGAGAGCCAGACCCTCAGGAGTTCGTCAGCAAGGCCATTCAGGAGCTACAGGAGTCAAGAGTCATGAAAGGCGGCCGCCGCCTACCAGCAGTGGCTCCCCATCCAGGCAAGGATGGTGGGCTGTGCGTCTGCATCCACATACCAGGGCTCAACCGAGTCGCCTCTCTGAAGCGCCTCTGGCCCTCGCGAGTGGGGCTCTGCGGAGGTCCACCCCACAGCTACGTTCGCATGCCTTACGGCTTGCCTAACGCGGCTGTCACGTACCAGCGCCTCATGAGGGGCATCACGGAGGCACGAGAGGCCAGGCGTTCCGCAGCCCTGGCGGGGATGGAGATGGTCCGCGAGGAGCCGCCAGCGCCTCCGGGTCTGCTACACCAACGCTCCTTCGTCCTCAACGTCATTAGGTGACATCTTTCGAGTTTCATTTCCAGCTGGGAGCGCCCCCCCAGGGCTGCATTATTCCCAGGCCGCGTGGGTCCGTCCCTGCGGTGTGTATCCCTTTTTATTTCATGTTGTTAGCTTACCTTGTTGGGGGCGCCCCTCGGGCTGCATGATCCCCAAATCGCTCGGGCAAGGCCCAGCGGCATGTATCCCATTTGCGTTTATTTCCGGTTATGCGTTAGACCCACCATGCTTGATTATTTGATGCCGGTCCATGGCACGTCTTCTTCTCCATGCTGACCACTTTCACGTTAAAGGGGGGGTACCTGAGCATCGCGACTCAGGGCTCTTACTGGCTCTCCAGCCCTCACCCTCTGGCCTTGTCCACGGCATCGCGACCTGGCATACTAGCGACGGCTGAGACCAGCTCGAGGGCCGGGACCCGAGGACGTAGAGTGCCGACATCTAACCAAATTTGCAGGGCACATCACAAGATAAGGCCCAGTGCCAGGTGCAACCCGCCTAGAGGTAGGGCCCCGTGAGTCCCGCGCTGGCTCACGGGTGCCCAGATACACCTCGCCAGGCCCTACCGTGCCAGCCACGTGTCAGGGCGGGGATGTACACGCCCCGGGGGCTCCTCCCAGAGGGGGTCCCCCTCCCACGTACCAGTGGAAGCACCATGCTACGCGCTGGCTGACGACACTGCCGAGGAGCGGCTTTGCCCGTACACATACGGAAGCGCTATGCTCCGCACTGGTGATAAACAACTGAGGGTGGCCCCCGGGCCGCATCAACCTCAGGGAGCCCAGCGCTCAGTGTCTAGCCTCATCGTAACGCCTCCCCTCGGGAGTGCCGTGCGAGGGGGCTGGGCACGGGGGCTGCGCCTGGGTCACACCCAGACGCACGCCGCCCAGCCAGGTCCCCCCAGGCCTGGTTCGTCGCGCGTCTCTCCCCGAGCGGAGCCAAGGTACGAAGGCCGTTTGAGCGTCAAGGGGGACTCCTGAGCATCGCGACTCAGGAGCCTAACTGGTCACGTAGCCCCTCACTCCTTAGTTCCAAAAGGCTAACGGCGGTTGAGGTATGCGCGCGGCCGGGCTCTGCAGACGTAGAACGGTAGATCCACCCACATCACACCTCCCTACTTGCTGTTTGTGCACCAAGGGGGACTCCTGAGCATCGCGACTCAGGAGCCTAACTTGTCACGTAGCCCCTCACTCCTTGGCCCGGTCCTGGTTTCCGGTCGGGACCAACGCTGGGTGAGGCATGCGCGGGGCCGGGCTCTGTCGGCGTAGAACATAAGCAAGTAGGAAGGAAAAGCGCAAATTTCAAGGAATTCAAAAGCAAATATTACAGTCCACACTGTTATCTCAATGCCAAACGAAAGTTTAAATGCCTCCCCGAGGCATGATACATGTGCAGCAATTAAAGGCAGGACAGGAGCCACGACGGAGTCACTTGTCGGCGGTGGAGCAGCGCGGAGTGGGTTCGCCTCATGGAGCAGTGGGGTCGGCAGCGCCTTGCTTCGGCTTGGTGCTGAAGGCCCGGAACTTCCCCAGCAGAGCCTCCACGCGACCCTTCACGGCCTCGGCAGCGGCAGCGGCATGCTCGCCGCTTACTGGCTCCAGCAGGCTGTCGAGGTCGACGCTGGGATCGTGAAGGTAGATGTGGGTGAGGACCCGTGTCAGTGCTACAGAAGACAGGACACGCGCCTTGGCCTCGGCCGTGGGGCCAAGGCCAAGGGCGACATCTTCAAGAGCGCGAACCAGGAAGGGAAGCAGCTTGGCGGGGCCGTCCTCGGCGCCAGCCAGCGGGCTCTCCAGGCCGCTGTCATAAAGCGTCCTCAGCGAGGAGCGAGCCTTCGCCTCCATCTCCGTGAAGGCCACGCGGTCCTCGGCAAGAACCAGGGCCTTGTCGTCCAGCTTGGCCTTCCTCGCCCCCAACTCCTGCTCCAACGCGCCTAGGCGGTTTCGGCATTTCCTGAGCTTGACCTCCCTCTCCTTGACGGCCGCCTCGCGAGCCTTCACGCCTTCTTCCTGCTCTTGGCGAAGGCGGACCTCTTTCGCGAGCTGGTCCCGCAAGTCTTGCAGTTCGTCCTCCAGCGCCTTGCAACGTCCACGGACGTCGACCACCTCCCCCAGGGCTGCGTCATGAGTAGCCTTCGCCTCAAGGACGGACTGCTTCTCATCGTTGCAAGCTGTTGAGGCCTGGACCAGTGCCGCCCGAATCGAAGCGTCGGAGGGAACCCATCCTGAAGCCAGCTCCAAGCGCCCGGCCACCAAGCGGGGGTCGGCGCCAAGAAGATCTTGCCGCAGTCGGTCCAGCTCAGCAACAGCACGATCCAGAACGGCAGAAGGAGTCGGAGAGACAGCAGCTGGTGGAGTAGGAGGAGAAGGCGGCAGCGCGACCACAGCATCCGGAGGCGGAGTCTGCCGCGCCCCAATGGCTGTAGTGGCGGCGGCAGGCAAGGACACCTCGGGGGTCACTTGGGCCGAGGGGGCTAAGCTCGCCCCAGCCGGCTTAGCCAGGCCTCGCGAGGACGACCGGGCAGGAGAAGCCTGTGCGTCGCGGTCACCCTCCTTTGCAGGCAGAGGCGCTGCCACGAATGGAACCTCGGGAGCTCCCTTCGGCTTCTTTGCTGCGGGCGCCAGCCTATCCAAGAGATGCGGACGTCAAGCCTCAGAAGCAGAGCAGGAAATAAGGACAAGAATCAAATGCTTACGGGTCGTCGCCAGCGAGCTCAAGCGGCCTCCGGCCAAATTTGAAGCTTGAAAGCCGGCTGGAAGGGTCAACCTCGGGAAGCTTGGAAGCGGAAGGTGCGTCTGCGGTCCGCCTTGAGGCCAGTGCAGACCCGCGGGAGATCAGCCCGGTCCTGTCCTTCTTCGGGATCGGGGGCGAGCTCCCGTCGTCCTGCTCGTCATTATCCTCGTCGTCATCTTCATCGTCATCCTCGTCGTCATCGCTCGGAGAGAGGCGGAGAACACGGGACCTGCGCCGGGGGAGGGGAGCCCTCGACTCTCCGTCAGTCGCTTCGGAGTCAGGCCCTTTCTCCCGCTCCCCTCCTTCCTCTTTGCTGGAGTCGTCGGAGGGCACGTCCACCGGTTCCTCGGGAGTTTCCATGGGCACGGGCCCATCCCCGTTGAAGATGGGCATGGACTCCACTACCTGCTCCCAGTCATCGCGGAGGAACAAGGGCGCAGGAGCGCCCACCAACCTCGCCACATCGCCCCCGACCAGAGATTGGAGGACCGCAGCCAGATCCCCCTCGGCCGAGGCCGCGGGGCTCGGACGGGGCCTCCACATCGGAAGTGAGTACTGCCGAAGTGGAGCCAGCTGGTGCTCCAGGAATTCCCTCAGCAGCGACGCGCCGATCAGCTTCGCCGCCGCCATGTTGGCCGGCCTCATATCCGCATCCATCTTCTCCAACACCAGCTTCGCGTGGGGGTCTGCGAGCTCCGCTCGACCCCAATCGCTGGAGCTCGTGGGCTGCTCCGTGGGCAAGATCAGCCGAGGGTGGATGCGCCCAGCATCCACCAAGACCCACTTGCTCCTGAAGCCCTCAATCCTTTTCCCGGGGTTCTAAATGGCAATGGAGCCACCGTACGCGATGAAGCTCGCGCACGCGGAAGCAGGACCGCGAGAGGTCCGGAGGTAGAAGTAATGGCGCAGCAAGGCCACTGAGGGCTGCACCCCTACGTGATCCTCGCAGTAATAGGCGAAGATTGCCAGGAGAAGGACGGAGTTGGAGTGGAGATGCAGAGCCTGTAGCTTATAGTGGCGGAGGACAGAGAAGAAGAACTAGGAGAAGGGAGGCACTAGGCCAGCAGCAATGGCACTTATGAAGAACGGATAGAAGGTGATCCCTTGACCCTCAGGGGTGGCGGAGCCGGCTTTGAACACCTTCGCCCCGTTGATGCCCCGCGCCATCGCCATCCTGGCAAGGCTCGCCTCCGACACGTTCGGCGGGTCCAGGGCAGAGGAGTACCAAGCTACGGCCGGGGGCTGACGAGGCGCCATGGCTTCCTAGGTCACACGGTCGGAGTAGATCTGGAAATTTTGGAGGAAGGAAGGAGAGGCGCAAGAAAGGGGATCTGAGCAGCAACCGGGGAAAGCAAGAAGCAAAGCCTAGGTGGATGCCGCTCCTTTATCAACTCGCGCGGTTGCTAAGGCGCCCACGTCCAACCAACCGCCACGCGGCGCCCAAGGCCGCAGGCTGTTAGGGCCCGCGGCACTTCGCTCTTGCCCTTCCGCCTTCCTGCACGGCCAAGTCCGGGCGCGCCTTGGGCCCGGGGGCTACTGTCGGTGTTCTAGGAACGGGGGTCCCCAGACTTGCCTGCTTGCGGCCTGCGGCGTGGCTCAAAGGGGGGCCCAGCGCGGCCCATCTTCACCAACACAAACCCAAGACCCTCGCGAGGGGCCAAGCCTCGCGGGGCGGACGACGCGGAGCTTCCTCAGGCACGGCCTCATCAGGCTAGCTCACGAGGAGGTGGAGAGACCAAGGCGAGGTACCTCACGAGGTGCCCGTGATGCAAGCCATGACGACCAAGGGCGCCAGGCGGGTGCCAGCCCGCGCAGTGTCCTCCTTTCCCCTTTGGTGCAAAGGGGGCAAGCGCAGCCGCGGAGTACCGAGGCATTAGGCAAAGGTTGCCGTTTCGGTTCAACAAGACCAAGACCGGGAGGACTGCAAGATGGAGGTCATCATTGAGCCCAAGACGGCGTCACCACCAGAGCTTTGTGCAGGTGAAGACTACTTTTGTCAGGATAGCCGGTACTAGCTGTCCCCTTTCAAATTAGCCCGCCATTGTTGGCTCCCTTCCCGCTCGATATTTGGGAAGAGGACCAGGGCCTCTATAAATAGGACCAGCCACCCGCAGGATCGGAGGACGAAAGGATAGAGGGAGGAAAGGATCGAAGGATCAAGAGGTGAGAGGTGAGAGGTTTTGAGAGAGGCATCATCAGTTGTAGAGAGAGAGAAGGGTGACTGAACTCCTCCCAGCGGTTCATCCCCCCAGCCAAGAACAGACCCTCGCGAGGCTGTTCTTCCTTGTATTGTTCATCATCATCAGCCCAAGAGGCAATCCACCACACCACACACTGGAGTAGGGTATTACACCACAACGGTGGCCCGAACCAGTATAAACCTTGTGTCCCGCGTGTTATTCTTTCCATAGCTGAGATCTTAGCGAAGCGGAGGAGTGCAGGTAGGTAGGAGGCGAAATCTCCGCGCGCACCCCAGTGTTCGAACCTCAAGGGTCTGCCGGAACCCGAAATCCGACAGGCCTCAATTGTATCAAGTCAGCGGCGTGTAAAATAGCGTGACTCCAACAATAGGTTGGCAAGTTGCAATTTGTCAACGAAGGTCTTGCAATGAGTTTGATCCTCTTAATAAATGATTCAGCCAAACCATTTTGTGTATGGACATATGGAACAGAGTGTTGAACTTCAATCCCCAAAGCCATGCAATAATCATTGAAAGCACGAGAGGAGAATTCTGCAGCATTGTCCATCTGAATTGACTTAATTCGACTTTCGGGATAATGGGCTTGCAACTTAATGACTTGCCTCATTATGTTGGCAAATTTCCATGTGGATAGAAGACACACATGTGACCATCGTGTAGATGCGTCAATGAGAACCATGAAATACCTGAAAGGTCTAGATAATGGTTGAATGGGGCCAAAAATGTCTCCTTGAATACGTTCAAGGAACTAAAGTGGATTAGCTTGTATTTTGAGGTGCGAGGGCCTCAAAATTAGCTTTCCCATGGCACAATATGTGCACACAAAATCAGAAGATTGAGGAAATTTTGACTCAAGCAAATTATGACCAATGGAATTGCTAGTAATTTTTCTCATCGTCCCAATTCCGGGGTGGCATAGGCGATCATGCTAGGTTTGGAATGCATTAACATTCTGAAATATTTCTTTGTATGCAACATGGGGTTTGATGTACATATAGTACAAACCAGATGATAGAGAAGGAATTTTCTCATGTACCTTTTGCCATATCCGTGATCTTTGGTAAAGAGTAGATACTCCTCTTTGTTGTCTTCATGGTTTTCAATGTGAAAACCATTTTACGGATATCTCAATAATTGATTAGGGTACGCGAAGAATCGGGATACAATAAAACATCCTCAATTGTCACATGTGTACCACTTGGGAGGGTGAATATGGCACGTCCAGTACCAACAATCACTGTATCGCGTCCAACAATAGTTAGAATATCTCCATTCATCTTTTTCCGAGTTTGGAAATATTTCATCTCCCTCAGTATGGAGTTTGTGGTACCACTTTCCACAAGACATAATTCCTCTTCCATCAGATTGTCCCCATAGAAAACTATATAAGACAAAAGATTTTCAACAAGAAAAACCTCATGTGAATACATAGAATACAATCTTATTATATCAAATGTGTTGATACAATACAATATAAAGACAACAACAAACTTATGTTCTTATTACAATCATCACAAATGGACATAATTAAGTAGATCACTAAGGAGATTGAGGGACTAGTCGAAGTCGCCAAACACGTTGTTTGCGGTGTACTCAATCAACATGTTCTCTGTTTCAGCAGGATCCTCAGGCGGATAAGGAATCATAACGTTGCTCAGTCCAGGAGGAACATCATGTGAACCACCAGCTCCTTTTGCGCTATGTGGATGAAGGTTGAAGTTGGCTTCAAACATTTTCCCTTGAGGTGCTTTGCGTCCCTGAGATTGCCGGTACAGCATAACCAGATGCTTGGGCATTGTGCACTTCTCAATGGAATGTGTGTAACTGTTGGGGAACGTAGCATGCAATTTCAAAATTTTCCTACGCTCACGCAAGATCTATCTAGGAGATGCATAGAAATGAGAGGGGGAGAGTGTGTCCACATACCCTCATAGACCGAAAGCGGAAGCATTTGACAACGCGGTTGATGTAGTCGAACTTCTTCTCGTTTCGACCGATCAAGCACCGAACGTACGACACCTCCAAGTTCTGCACACATTCAGCTTGATGACATCCCTCTAACTCTTGATCCATAAAAGTGTCGAGGGAGAGTTTCGTCAGCAAGACGGCGTGGTGACGGTGATGGTGAAGTGATCTGTGCAGGGCTTCGCCTAAGCACTACGAAGGTGTAAACTATGGAGGGGGGCGCCGCACACGGCTAGGAATCAATGTTGTGTGTTCTAGCAGTGCCCCCCCCCACGTATATATAGGTTGAAGGGGAGGATAGAAAGCCAAGGGGGTGCCCAAGTAGGAGGAATCCTACTTGGGCCCCTACTCCAATCCGGCCTCCCACTTTCCTTTTACCGGAAAGGGGGGAAGGGAAGAGAGGGGGAGGAGGGAAAGGGGGGCGAACCCCACCTCCTTCTCCTATTCGGCCTCCTTCCTTAGAGGTGCGCACCACCCCTTGTGGGCTGGTGTGCTTCCCTCCTATTGCCCATAAGGCCCATTATTCCCCCGTGGGGTTCC
>NC_041382.1:200361918-200483976 GCF_002162155.2 Triticum dicoccoides
GGTATGCCCCAAAACACTTCCGGTGCCTGAATAACATCATCCTATATATGAATCTTTACCTCTCAACAATTTCGAGACTCCTCGTCATGTTCGTGATCTCATCCGGGACTCCGAAAAACATTTGGTAACCAAATCATATAACTCATATAATACAAAATCGTCATCGAACGTTAAGCGTGCGGACCCTACGGGTTAGAGAACTATGTAGACATGACCGAGACACCTCTCTGGACAATAACCAACAGTAGAACCTGGATGCTCATATCGGTTCCCACATATTCTACGAATATCCTCATTCGTACCGTAATGACAACATATGTTATTCCCTTTGTCATCGGTATGTTACTTGCCCGAGATTCGATCGTCGGTATCTTCATACCTAGTTCAATCTCGTTACCGGAAAGCCTCTTTACTCATTCCGTAATGCATCATCCCGTAAGTAACTCATTAGTCACACTGCTTGCAAGGCTTCTTATGATGTGCATTACAGAGAGGGCCCAGAGACACCTCTCCGATACTCGGAGTGACAAATCCTAATCTCGATCTATGCCAACCCAACAAAAACCTTCAGAGATACCTGTAGAGCATCTTTATAATCACACAGTTACGTTGTGACGTTTGATAGCACATAAGGTATTCCTCCGGTATCCGGGAGTTGCATAATCTCATAGTCAAAGGAATATGTATATGACATGAAGAAAGCAATAGCAATAAAACTTAACGATCAACATGCTAAGCTAACGGGTGGTCCTTTTCCATCACATCATTCTCCTAATGGTGTGATCCCGTTCATCAAATGATAACACATGTCTATGGTTAGGAAACTTAACCATCTTTGATTAACGAGCTAGTCTAGTAGAGGCTTACTAGGGCACAGTGTTTTGTCTATGTATCCACACATGTATCAAGTTTACGGTTAATAAATTCTAGCATGAATAATAAAAATTTATCATGATATAAGAAAATATAAAATAACAACTTTATTATTGCCTCTAGGGCATATTTCCTTCAGTCTCCCACTTGCACTAGAGTCAATAATCTAGTTCGCATCGCCAGGAGATTTAACACCAATTGTTAACATCTTTATGTGATTAACACCCATAGTTCATATCGCCATGTGACCAACACCCAAAAGGTTTACTAGAGTCAATAATCTAGTTCACATCGCTATGTGATTAACACCCAAATAGTACTAAGGTGTTATCATGTTTTGCTTCTGAGAGAAGTTTAGTCAATGGGTCTGCCACATTCAGATCCGTATGTATTTTGCAAATTTCTATGCATACAATGTTGTGCATGGAGCTACTCTAGCTAATTGCTCCCACATTCAATACGTATCTAGATTGAGACTTAGAGTCATCTAGATTAGTGTCAAAGCTTGCATCGACGTAACTATTTATGATGAACTCTTTATCACCTCCATAACCGATAAATATTTCCTTAGTCCTCTTTAGGTACCTAAGGATAATTTTGACCACTGTTCAGTGATCTACTCCTAGATCACTATTGTACCCCCTTGCCAAACTCGTGGCAAGGTATACAATAGGTCTAGTACACAGCATGACATACTTCATAGAACCTATGGCTGAGGCATAGGGAATGACTTTCATTCTCTCTCTATCTTCTACCGTGGTCGGGTTTTGCGTCTTACTCAACTTCACACCTTGCAACACAGACAAGAATCCTTTCTTTGACTGATCTATTTTGAACTTCTTCAAAAAAAATTGCCAAGGTATGTGCTTTGTGAAAGTCCTTTTAAGCGTCTCGATCTATCCCTATAGATCTTGATGCCCAATATTCAAGTAGCTTCACTGAGGTCTTTTCATTGAAAAATTCTTATTCAAGTATCCTTTTATGCTATCCAGAAATTCTATATCATTTCCTATCAATAATATGTCATCCACATATAATATCAGAAATGCTACAGAGCTCCCACTAACTTTCTTGTAAATACAGGCTTCACCATAAGTCTGTATAAAACCATATGCTTTGATCACCTTATCAAAGTGTATATTCCAACTCCAAGATGCTTGCACTAGTCCATAGATGGATCACTAGAGTTTGCACACTTTGTTAGCACCTTTAGGATTGACAAAACCTTTTGGTTGCATCATATACAACTCTTCTTTAAGAAATCCATTAAGGAATGCAGTTTTGATATCCATTAGCCAAATTTCATAAAATGCGAAAATTGCTAACATGATTCGGACAGACTTAAGCATCGCTACAAGTGAGAAAATCTCATCGTAGTCAACACCTTGAACTTGTCGAAAACCTTTTGCGACAAGTCGAGCTTTGAAGATAGTAACGCTACTATGAGTGTCCATCTGCCTCTTGAAGATACATTTATTCTCAATGGCTTGCCGATCATTGGGCAAGTCCACCAAAGTCCACACTTTGTTCTCATACATGGATCCTATCTCAGATTTCATGGCCTCAAGCCATCTGTCGGAACCTGGGCTCATCATAGCTTCTTCATAGTTCATAGGTTCGCCATGGTCTAATAGCATGACTTCCAGGACAGGATTACCGTACCACTCTGGTGTGGAACGTGCTCTGTTTGACCTACAAGGTCTAGTAGAAACTTGATCTGAAGTTTCATGATCATTATCATTAGATTCCTCTCTAGTTAGTGTAGGCATCACGGGAACGGATCTCACTGATGAGCTACTTTCCAATTCGAGAGAAGGTACAATTACCTCATCAAGTTCTACTTTCCTCCCACTCACTTCTTTCGAGATAAACTCCTTCTCTAGAAAGGTTCCATTCTCGGCAACAAAGACATTCCTTCGGATTTGTGGTAGAAGGCATACCCAATTGTTTCCTTAGGGTATCCTATGAAGATGCACTTCTCCGATTTGGGTTTGAGCTTTATCAGGCTGAATCCTTTTGACATAAGCAACCCCAAACTTTAAGAAACGACAACTTAGGTTTCTTGCCAAACCATAGTTCATATAGTATCGTCTCAACGGATTTAGATGATGCCCTATTTAACATGAATGCAGTTGTCTCTAACGCATAACCCCAAAACGATAGTGGTAAATCGGTAAGAGACATCATAGATCGCAGCATATATAATAAAGTATGGTTACAACGTTCAGACACACCATTACGCTGTGGTGTTCCAGGTGGCATGCGTTGTGAAACTATTCCACATTGTTTTAAATGAAGGCCAAACTCATAACTCAAATATTCGCCTCCGCGATCAGATTGTAGAAACTTTATTTTCTTGTTATGATGATTCTCCACTTCACTCTGAAATTCTTTGAACTTTTCAAATGTTTCAGACTTGTGTTTCATTAAGTAGATATACCCATATATGTTCAAATCATCTATGAAGGTCAGAAAATAACGATACCCGCCACGTGCATCAGCACTCATCGGACCGCATACATCGGTATGTATTATTTCCAATAAGTCATTGGCTCGCTCTATTGTTCTGGAGAACGGAGTTTTAGTCATCTTGCCCATGAGGCATGATTCGCAATTATCAAATGATTCATAATCAAGTGATTCCAAAAGTCCATCCGCATGGAGTTTCTTCATGTGCTTTACACCAATATGACCTAAACGGAAGTGCCACAAATATGTTGCACTATCATTATCAACTTTGCATCTTTTGGCATCAATATTACACTACTGCAGGATGCTGCTAACGCAACACTACGATCAAAGACCCTTTGACAAAACTGTGTGCGATGCAATAATCGCAAACGGTGGTGTAAAACCCATCAAAAAGGTGTAAAATGTTTGCGATGACGGATGCGTCAAACACGGTTCAGATTTTAGTTTCGTGTGCAATGCAGGGCATACGGTTTATTTCAATTAACTGTTTGTGATGAGGAGGAACAAAAGAAACGGGCAGCCAGATGAAGGTGTGTGTGATATACAGCATATGGTTCACTCAGATGAACTGTTTGTGATTAGGCAACATAAAAGAAACGGTCAGTCAGATCAAGGTGTGTGCGATCTACGGCATGCGGTTCACTCAGATGAACTATTTGTGTTGAGACAAGAGAACAGAAACGGTTCAATATAACAAGATGTGTGTGATACACGGCAAATAGGTTTGTAATTAGAAATGTGTGCGAAGACCGATAATAACACAGACAGTTGTTGCTAATATGACGTGTGTGTTGTGCGATGGGATTGCATACAGAACAACAACATACACACACACACACACACACACACACACACTTATAAGGACATGGTTGCATAACCAAATTAAACATCCACTTACATAGGTGGCTACTACAACCATGGCATTTGCACACACCAAAGTAAACTATTACATGCATAATTACATAGGTGGCTACTACACACATGACATTTCCACACACCAATAAAGTAAACTATATATTACATGCATGATTAACTGGCATAAATGATCATCTGATCATCATCTACTTCTTGTGACGCTTGCTCTTCTTGTGGCTTGATCCGGGCTCGTCGATTTGGGTAACGAGGCACTTCCTCATGTCAGTTTTGCATACGGGTGTTCTATCTAAAACGGTTGCGATCAAGAGCTCCAGAAATCCTGCTCGGCACATTTTCTCTTGGCTTCCTCGGGAAGCTATCGGTTTGCATAGGGGTGTTCTAACTAAAACGTTTGCGATCAAGAGCTGCACAAATCCTGCTAGGCACATTTTCCCTTGGCTTCCTGGGGAAGTTGTCGGTTTTGCATATGGGTGTTCTAACTAAAACGTTTGCGATGAGTGTTTTATATTTAAAAACCATATTAAACTGCGGCTTATGCGCCATTAATGGAGAGGATGTGAGCAAGGCGGGCGACCATGAAAGTCAAAGGGCTCACTTTCCAGTGAGCCTACATGGCGTACAACTCGCACGCTTCCTGGTGAGCCTCCGCATTGGAGTACAGCTCGCACGCCTCCCGTTTAGTCAAGCACTCAAGCACATGTCCGCACGGCACCTCCTAGCCATTAAAAGAGTGAGGCATGGCGTCACATGAATGGTTAACAGAACAAACAAAATTTAAATTATACAAAACATTTGAGATGTTACAGTGGCAGCTATTTGTTTCAAAATGCCTTTGTTGGCTATTATTGGAGTGCGCCTTCTCTCAAAATGGACACAAAAAATACCACAGCATGTCAGGTGCCATTACATTATAGCATGCCAAGTTTTATGAATTTCAGATGAGTTTTGGATTTACTAGAATTTAAAAACAAAGTATCTCAACATTTTGCCGGCAATCAACAGTGCCTTGGTGTTCATTCCTATTTCTTGCATGGGACCTAAGCATGCACCCAAGGACACAGATTTGATTTTTCAACCAATTTATATGCACTGGAGCATGTGCATGTAGTTCAAATTTGAATTATGCACATAAAATGCCTAGAAAACCCAGTTAATGTATAAAAATGTCCGAACGAACCACGAAAAATTCCAAAATTAAACACAACACTCATGTTGCTCTATGTTCACACTAGAAAAAATTGAAAGCAATAAGAGGCAATAGATATCGTTTCTTCCCTAAAGGTGGCACGTTCCCAAGCGAAACCATCACGCTTGTTGTGAGAAGCTCTGGTTTGTGAGGAGCTTGTACTCAAACCTGCGCCAAATGGGACAAAAAATTTACCACGACATGTTGATGCCGCTCCATGATAGCATGCCAAGTTTAATGAATTTTAGACGAGTTTTGGATTTACTAGAATTTAAAAACCAAGTATCTCAATGTTTGCGGCCGAGTGACGGTGGCAGGGTGTTTGAAATTCATTCCCATTTCTTGCAAGGGACCTAAGCATGCAACCAAGGACATAGATTTGATTTTTCAACCAATTTATATGCACTGGAGCATGTGCATGTAGTTCAAATTTTAATTATGCACATAAAATGCCTAGAAAACCCAGTTAATGCATAAATATGTCCAAACGATCCCCGAAAAATTCCAAAATTAAACACAACACTCCAGTTGTTCTATGTTGACACTAGAACAATTTTGAAATTAGTAACAGGCAACGGATATTGTTTCATCCCCAAAGGTGGCACGTTCCCTACCGAAACCATCACGCTTGTTGTGAGAAGTTCTGGTTTGAGAGAAGCTTATACCCAAACCTGCCCCAAATGGAACAAAAAATTTACCATGGCATGTTGATGCTGCTCCATGATAGCATGCCAAGTTTAATGAATTTCAGACGAGTTTTGGATTTACTAGAATTTAAAAACCAAGTATCTCAATGTTTGCAGCCGAGTGACGGTGGCAGGGTGTTTGAAATTCATTCTCATTTCTTGCATGGTACCTAAGCATGAAACCAAGGACACAGATTTGATTTTTCAACCAATTTATATGCACCGATCATGTGCATGTAGTTCAAATTTGAATTATGCACATAAAGTTCCTAGAAAACCCAGTTAATGTATAAAAATGTCCGAACGAACCCCGAAAAATTCCAACATTAAACACAACACTCATATTGTTCTATGTTGACACTAGAAAATTTTTGAAAGCAATAAGAGGCAATGAATATCATTTCGTCCCCAAAGGTGACACATTCCCTACCGAAACCATCACGCTTGTTGTGAGAATCTTATACCCAAACCTGCCCCAAATGGGACAAAAAATTTACCACGGCATGTTGATGCTGCTCCATGGTAGCATGCCAAGTTTAATGAATTTCAGACGAGTTTTGGATGTACTAGAATTTAAAAACCAAGTATCTCAATGTTTGCGGCCGAGTGACGGTGGCAGGGTGTTTGAAATTCATTCCCATTTCTTGCATGGGACCTAAGTATGCAACCAAGGAAACATATTTGATTTTTTTAACCAATTTATATGCACTGGAGCATGTGCATGTAGTTCAAATTTGAATTATGCACATAAAATGCCTAGAAACTCAGTTAATGTATAAAAATGTCCAAACGACCCCCGAAAAATTCCAAAATTAAACACAACACTCATGTTGTTCTATGTTGAAACTAGAAAAAAATTGAAAGCAATAAGAGGCAACGGATATCGTTTTGTCCCCAAAGGTGGCATGTTCCCTACCAAAACCATTACGCTTGTTGTGAGAAGCTCTAGTTTGTGAGAAGCTTATACCCAAACCTACCCCAAATGGGACAAAAATTTACCATGGCGTGTTGATGCCGCTCCATGATAGCATGCCAAGTTTCATGAATTTTTCAGACGAGTTTTGGATTTACTAGAATTTAAAACCAGGCATCTTAATGTTTACGGCCGAGTGACAGTGCCAGGGTGTTTGACATCCATTCCCATTTCTTGCATGGGACCTAAGCATGCAACCAAGGACACAGATTTGATTTTCAACCAATTAATATGCACTCGAGCTTGTGTATGTAATTCAAATCTGAATTATGCACATTAAATGCCTAGAAAACCCAGGTGGCACGTTCCCTACCGAAACCATCACGCTTGTTGTGAGAAGCTCTGGTTTGTGAGAAGCTTATACCCAAACCTGCCCCAAATGGGACAAAAATTTTATCGCAGCATGTTGATGCCGCTCCATGATAGCATGCCAAGTTTCATGAATTTCAGACGAGTTTTGGATTTACTAGAATTTAAAAACCAAGTATCTTAATGTTTGCGGCTGAGTGACGGTGGCAGGGTGTTTGACATTCATTCCCATTTCTTGCATGGCATCTAAGCATGCAATCAAGGACAAATATTTGATTTTTCAACCCGTTTATATGCACTGGAGCATGTGCATGTAGTTCAAATTTGAATTATGCACCTGAAATGCCTACAAAACCAAGTTAGTGTATAAAAACGTCCAAATGAACCCTGAATAATTCCATTTTTTTACGACACACCTATAGTTGCGTGTTTAGTGTAGATAAAAGTTCTAGCAATTCAAACACCATCTTTGCAGCTGTGACCCCATTATGTAATTCAAATCAAGACAAAAAATTAAGTAGATCACACACACAGTTTATTATCACCAACCATGTTAGATGCAGTAAAAAATATCTTGGAGCACCGTCGGAGTGTCAAGCACACTAGCTCGCTCCTCAAATATCATTTCATTGTTCAGTCGTCGCTAGTGAAAGATGGGGACGTGGACCCGCATCGTGAGGGCAACTTCGGTGGCCCACTCCGGAGCGCGACCGTAGCCGCCTGGCGCGTGCTAACAAGCTATGTGAGGGCGGCCGCAATCTGCGTCCGACCGGCCAAGGCAGCCCAAACGGTCGTTATTGCTTCTTAGGCGGCTGCAGCAGCATCTGCCTCAGGGATAGCAACTGGCGAGAGCGGCACATCAGTTGTCCGTTCCGCAGCGGAGGCCTTAGCCCTGATGGAGGCCGCCCACAACCATGTCGAGGCCGTACACGCCCAGCTCGTGGTGATTGATACGTCTCCAACGTATCATTGTTCCATGCTATTATATTATCAACTTTGTATGTTTTATATGCATTTATATGCTATTTTATATGATTTTTGGGACTAACCTATTAACCTAGAGCCCAATGCCAGTTTCTGTTTTTTCCTTGTTTTAGAGTATCGCAGAAAAGGAAAATCAAACGGAGTCCAATTGACCTGAAACTCCACGGAACTTATTTTTGGACCAGAAGAGGCCCACGGAGTATCGAAGATGGACCAGAAGAGTCCCGGGCTGCCCACGGGGGTGGGGGCGCCTAGCCCCCCTAGGCGCCCCCCTGCCTCGTGGACAGCCCGGAGATCAACCGACGTACTTCTTCCTCCTATATATATCCATATACCCTAAAAACTTCGTAGAGCAGAATAGCTCGGGAGTTCCGCTGCCAGAAGCCTCTCTAGCCAACGAAAACCAATCTAGACCCGTTCTGGCACCCTGCCGGAGGGGGAATCCCTCTCCAGTGGCCATCTGTTGGGGAACGTAGCAATAATTCAAAATTTTCCTACGTGTCACCAAGATCAATCTATGGAGTCATCTAGCAACGAGGGAGGAGTGGATCTACATACCCTTGTAGATCGCGCGCGGAAGCGTTCAAGAGAACGGGGTTGATGGAGTCGTACTCGTCGTGATCCAAATCACCGATGATCCTAGCGCCGAACGGACGGCACCTCCGCGTTCGACACACGTACGGAGCAGCGACGTCTCCTCCTTCTTGATCCAGCAAGGGGGGAGGAGAGGTTGATGGAGATCCAACAGCACGACGGCGTGGTGGTGGAAGTAGCGGGATTCCAACAGGGCTTCGCCAGGCGCTGTGGGAGGAGGGAGATGTGTCATGGGAGGGAGAGGGAGGTGCCAGGGCTTGGGTGTGGTTGCCCTCCCTTCCCCCCACTATATATAGGGCCAAGGGAGAGGGGGAGGGCGCAGCCTTTCCCCTTCCTCCAAGGAAAGGGTGCGCCCAAGGGGGGGGAAGGAGTCCATCCTCCCCAAGGCACCTCGGAGGTGCCTTCCCCCTTTAGGACTCTCCCTTTTTCCTCTTCTCTTGGCGCATGGGCCTCTTGGGGCTGGTGCCCTTGGCCCATATAGGCCAAGGCGCACCCCCTACAGCCCATGTGACCCCCCGGGGCAGGTGGCCCCACCCGGTGGACCCCCGGGACCCTTCGGGTGGTCCCGGTA
Source organism: Triticum dicoccoides (assembly GCF_002162155.2). Taxonomy (NCBI): domain Eukaryota; kingdom Viridiplantae; phylum Streptophyta; class Magnoliopsida; order Poales; family Poaceae; genus Triticum; species Triticum dicoccoides. The sequence continues at coordinate 200,371,443 of NC_041382.1, forward strand.
CAATACCGGTGACCCCGAAACTTGTCCCGATGGCCAAAATAGCACTTCCTATATATAATTCTTTACCTCCGGACCATTCCGGAACTCCTCGTGACGTCCAGGATCTCATCCGGGACTCCGAACAACTTTCGGGTTACCGCATACTAATATCTCTATAACCCTAGCGTCACCGAACCTTAAGTGTGTAGACCCTACGGGTTCGGGAGACATGCAGACATGACCGAGATGACTCTCCGGTCAATAACCAACAGCGGGATCTGGATACCCATGTTGGCTCCCACATGTTCCACGATGATCTCATCGGATGAACCACGATGTCAAGGACTTAATCAATCCCGTATACAATTCCCTTTGTCTAGCGGTACGATACTTGCCCGAGATTCGATCGTCGGTATCCCGATACCTTGTTCAATCTCGTTACTGGCAAGTCTCTTTACTCGTTCCGTAACACATCATCCCGTGATCAACTCCTTGATCACATTGTGCACATTATGATGATGTCCTACAGAGTGGGCCCAGAGATACCTCTCCGTTTACACGGAGTGACAAATCCCAGTCTCGATTCGTGCCAACCCAACAGACACTTTCGGAGATACCTGTAGTGTACCTTTATAGCCACCCAGTTACGTTGTGACGTTTGGCACACCCAAAGCACTCCTACGGTATCCAGGAGTTGCATAATCTCATGGTCTAAGGAAATGATACTTGACATTAGAAAAGCTTTAGCGAACGAACTACACGATCTTTGCGCTAGGCTTAGGATTGGGTCTTGTCCATCACATCATTCTCCTAATGATGTGATCCCGTTATCAATGACATCCAATGTCCATGGTCAGGAAACCGTAACCATCTATTGATCAATGAGCTAGTCAACTAGAGGCTTACTAGGGACATGGTGTTGTCTATGTATCTGAGTTTCCTATCAATACAATTATAGCATGGATAATAAACGATTATCATGAACAAGGAAATATAATAATAACCAATTTATTATTGCCTCTAGGGCATATTTCCAACAGTCTCCCACTTGCACTAGAGTCAATAATCTAGTTCACATCGCCATGTGATTAACACTCACAGGTCACATCACCATGTAACCAACATCCAAAGAGTTTACTAGAGTCAATAATCTAGTTCACATCACTATGTGATTAACACTCAATGAGTTCTGGGTTTGATCATGTTGCTTGTGAGAGAGGTTTTAGTCAACGGGTCTGAACCTTTCAGATCCGTGTGTACTTTACAAATCTTTATGTCATCTCCTAGATGCAGCTACCACGCTCTATTTGGAGCCATTTCAAATAACTGTTCTAGTTGGAGTTATTCTAAATTGTTGCTCCATTATACGTATCCGGTATCTCTACTCAGAGCTATCTGGATAGGTGTTAAACTTGCATCGTCGTAACTCTTTACGACGAACTCTTTTACCACCTCCATAATCGAGAAAATTCCTTAGTCCACTAGTTACTAAGGATAACTTTGACCGCTGTCCTGTGATCCATTCTTGGATCACTCTTGTACCCCTTGACTGACTCATGGCAAGGCACACTTCAGGTGCGGTACACAGCATAGCATACTGTAGAGCCTATGTCTAAAGCATAGGAGACGACCTTCGTCCTTTCTCTCTATTCTGTCGTGGTCAAGCTTTTAAGTCTTAACTTCATACCTTACAACTCAGGCAAGAACTCCTTCTTTGACTGGTCCATATTGAACACCTTCAAGATCATGTCAAGGTAGGTGCTCATTTGAAAGTACCATTAAGCGTTTTGATCTATCCTTATAGATCTTGATGCTCAATGTTCAAGTAGCTTAATCCAGGCTTTCCATTGAAAAACACTTTCCAAATAACCCTATATGCTTTCCAGAAATTCTACATCATTTCTGATCCATAACATATACTCATCAGAAATTCTATAGTGCTCCCACTCACTTCTTTGGAAATACAAGTTTCTCATAAACTTTGTATAAACCCAAAATCTTTGATCATCTCATCAAAGCGTACATTCCAACTCCGAGATGCTTACTCCAGTCCTTAGAAGGATTGCTGGAGCTTTGCATACTTATTAGCATCTTTCAGGATTGACAAAACCTTCCGGTTGTATCACATACAACCTTTCCTCAAGAAAATCATCGAGGAAACAATGTTTTGACATCCTATCTGCAAGATTTCATAAATAATGCAGTAATCGCTAATATAATTCCAACAGACTCTTAGCATCGCTACGAGTGAGAAAGTCTCATCATAGTCAACTCCTTGAACTTGTCGGAAAACATCTTAACGACAAGTCGAGATTTCTTAATGGTGACATTTACCATCATTGTCTATCTTCCTTTTAAAATCCATCTGCACTCAACAGCCTTACGACCATCGAGCTGTTCTGCCAAAGTCTACACTTTGTTTTCATACATGGATCCTCTCTCGGATTTTGTGGCCTCGAGCCATTTATCGGAATCCGGGCCCACCATCGCTTCTCCATAGCTCGTAGGTTCATTGTTGTCTAGCAACATGACTTCCAAGACAGAATTACGTACCACTCTGAAGTAGTACGCATCCTTGTCATCCCACGAGGTTTGGTAGTGACTTGATCTGAAGTTTCATGATCACTATCATAAGCTTCCACTTCAATTGGTGTAGGTGCCACAGGAACAACTTCCTGTGCCCCGCCACACACTAGTTGAAGAGACGGTTCAATAACCTCATCAAGTCTCCACCATCCTCCCACTCAATTCTTTCGAGAGAAACTTTTCCTCGTGAAAGGACCCGATTCTAGAAACAATCCCTTATTGCTTTCGGATCTGAGATAGGAGGTATACCCAACTGTTTTGGGTGTCCTATGAAGATGCATTTATCCGCTTTGGGTTCGAGCTTATCAGCCTGAAACTTTTTCACATAAGCGTCGCAGCCCCAAACTTTTAAGAAATGACAGCTTAGGTTTCTCTAAACCATAGTTCATACGGTGTCATCTCATCAGAATTACGTGGTGCCCCTTTTAAAGTGAATGTGGTTGTCTCTAATGCCTAACCCATAAACTATTGTGGTAATTCGATAAGAGACATCATGGTATGCATCATATCCAATAGGGTGCAGTTATGATGTTCGGACACACCATCACACTATGGTGTTCCAGGCTGTATTAGTTGTGAAACAATTCCCACAATGTCTTAATTATGTGCCAAACTCGTAATTCAAATATTCATCTCTATGATCATATCATAGATATTTTATCCTCTTGTCACGACGATCTTTCAACTTCACCCTGAAATTACTTGAACCTTTCAATAATTCAGACTCGTGATTCATCAAGTAAATATACTCAACATCTACTCAAATCATCTGTGAAGTAAGAACATAACGATATCCACTACATGCCTCAGCACTCATTGGATTGCACACATCAAAATGTATTACTTCCAACAAGTTGCTTTCTAGTTCCATTTACTGAAAACGAGGCTTTCAGTCATCTTGCCCATGTGGTATGATTTGCATGTCTCAAGTGATTCAAAATCAAGTGAGTTCAAACGGTCCATTTGATGGAGTTTCTTCATGCATATACACCAATAGACATGGTTCGCATGTCTCAAACTTTTCAAAAATGAGTGAGTCCAAAGATCCATCAACATGGAGCTTCTTCATGTGTTTTTATACCGATATGACTTACGTGGCAGTGCCACAAGTAGGTGGTACTATCATTACTATCTTTTGGCATGAACATGTGTATCACTACGATCGAGATTCAATAAACCATTCATTTTAGGCGTAAGACCATTGAAGGTATTATTCAAATAAACAGAGTAACCATTATTCTCCTTAAATGAATAACCGTATCGCGATAGACATAATCCAATCATGTCTATGCTCAACGCAAACACCAAATAACAATTATTTAGGTTTAACACCAGTCTCGATGGTAGAGGGAGCGTGCGATGCTTGATCATATCAACATTGGAAACACTTCCAACACATATCGTTAGCTCACCTTTAGCTAGTCTCTGTTTATTCCGTAGCTTTTATTTCGAGTTACTAACACTTAGCAACCGAACCGGTATCTAATACCCTTGTGCTACTAGGAGTGAAGTACACATCAACATAATGTATATCCAATATACTTCTATCGACCTTGCCAGCCTTCTCATCTACCAAGTATCTAGGGTAATTCTGCTCCAGTGGTTGTTCCCCTTATTACAGAAGCACTCAGTCTCGGGTTTGGGTTCAACCTTGGGTTTCTTCACTAGAGCAGCAACTGAATTGCCGTTTCATGAAGTATCCCTTTGTTCCCTTGCCCTTCTTGAAACTAGTGGTTTCACCAACCATCAACAATTGATGCTCCTTCTTGATCTCTACTTTTGTGGTGTCAAACATCTCGAATATCTCAAGGATCATCATATATGTCCCTGATATATTATAGTTCATCACGAAGCTCTAGAAGCTTGGTGGTAATGACTTCGGAGAAACATCACTATCTCATTTGGAAGATCAACTCCCACTTGATTCAAATGATTGTTGTACTCAGACAATCTGAGCACAAGTTCAACAATTGAGCTTTTCTCCCTTAGTTGGCAGGCTAAGAAAATCATCGGAGGTCTTATACCTCTTGACGTGGGCACGAGCCTGAAATCCCAATTTCAGCCCTCGAAACATCTCATATGTTTCGCGACGTTTCAAAAACATCTTCGGTGCCTCAACTCTAAACCGTTTAACTGAACTATCACGTAGTTATCAAAACGTGTATGTCAGATGTTCGCAACATCCACAGACAACGTTCGAGGTTCAGCACACTGAGCGGTGCATTAAGGACATAAGCCTTCTAAGAAGCAATGAGGACAATCCTCAGTTTACGGACCTAGTCCGCATAATTTCTACTATCAACTTTCAACTAATTTTTCTCTAGGAACATATCTAAACAGTAGAACTAAAGCACGAGCTACGACATAATTTGCGAAGACCTTTTGACTATGTTCAGGATAATTAAGTTCATCTTATGAACTCCCACTCAGATAGACATCCCTCTAGTCATCTAAGTGATTACATGATCCGAGTCAACTAGGCCGTGTCCGATCATCACGTGAGACGGACTAGTCATCATCGGTGAACATCTTCATGTTGATCGTATCTACCATACGACTCATGCTCGACCTTTCGATCTTCTGTGTTCCGAGGCCATGTCTGTACACATGCTAGGCTCGTCAAGTTAACCCTAAGTGTTTTGCATGTGTAAAACTGTCTTACACCCGTTGTATGTGAACGTAAGGATCTATCACACCCGATCATCACGTGGTGCTTCGAAACGATGAACTTTAGCAACGGTGCACAGTTAGGGGAGAACACATTCTTGAAATTGTAATGAGGGATCATCTTATTTACTACCATCGTTCTAAGCAAATAAGATGTATAAACATGATAAACATCACATGCAATCAAATAATAGTGACATGATATGGCCAATATCATATAGCTCCTTTGATCTCCATCTTGGGGCTCCATGATCATCTTATCACCGGCATGACACCATGATCTCCATCATCATGATCTCTATCATCGTGTCTTCATGAAGTTGTCTCGTCAACTATTACTTCTACTACTATAGCTAACGGTTTAGCAATAAAGTAAAGTAATTACATGACGTTTATGTTGACACGCAGGTCATAAATAAATTAAGACAACTCCTATGGCTCCTGCCGGTTGTCATACTCATCAACATGCAAGTCGTGATTCCTATTACAAGAACATGATCAATCTCATACATCACATATATCATTCATCACATCCTTTTGGCCATATCACATCACATAGCATACCCTGCAAAAACAAGTTAGACGTCCTCTAATTGTTGTTTGCATGTTTTACGTGGCTGCTATGGGTTTCTAGCAAGAACATTTCTTACCTACGCAAAAACCACAACGTGATATGCCAATTGCTATTTACCCTTCATAAGGACCCTTTTCATCGAATCCGATCCGACTAAGTGGGAGAGACAGACACCCGCTAGCCACCTTATGCAACTAGTGCATGTCAGTCGGTGGAACCAGTCTCACGTAAGAGTACGTGTAAGGTCGGTCTGGGCCGCTTCATCCCACGATTCCGCCGAATCAAGATAAGACTAGTAACGGCAAGCATATTGAACAAAATCAACGCCCACAACTACTTTGTGTTCTACTCGTGCATAGAAACTACGCATAGACCTAGCTCATGATGCCACTGTTGGGGAACGTAGCAATAATTCAAAATTTCCTACGTGTCACCAAGATCAATCTATGGAGTCATCTAGCAACGAGGGAGGAGTGGATCTACATACCCTTGTAGATCGCGCGCGGAAGCATTCAAGAGAACGGGGTTGATGGAGTCGTACTCGTCGTGATCCAAATCACCGATGATCCTAGCGCCGAACGGACGACACCTCCGCGTTCGACACACGTACGGAGCAGCGACGTCTCCTCCTTCTTGATCCAGCAAGGGGGGAGGAGAGGTTGATGGAGATCCAACGGCACGACGGCGTGGTGGTGGAAGTAGCGGGATTCCAACAGGGCTTCGCCAAGCGCTGTGGGAGGAGGGAGATGTGTCATGGGAGGGAGAGGGAGGTGCCAGGGCTTGGGTGTGGTTGCCCTCCCTTCCCCCCACTATATATAGGGCCAAGGGAGAGGGGGAGGGCGCAGCCTTGCCCCTTCCTCCAAGGAAAGGGTGCGGCCAAGGGGGGGAAGGAGTCTATCCTCCCCAAGGCACCTCGGAGGTGCCTTCCCCCTTTAGGACTCTCCCTTTTTCCTCTTCTCTTGGCGCATGGGCCTGTTGGGGCTGGTGCCCTTGGCCCATATAGGCCAAGGCGCACCCCCTACATCCCATGTGGCCCCCCGGGACAGGTGGCCCCACCCGGTGGACCCCCGGGACCCTTCCGGTGGTCCCGGTACAATACCGGTGACCCCGAAACTTGTCCCGATGGCCGAAATAGCACTTCCTATATATAATTCTTTACCTCCGGACCATTCCGGAACTCCTCGTGACGTTCGAGATCTCATCCGGGACTCCAAACAACTTTTGGGTTACCGCATACTAATATCTCTATAACCCTAGCGTCACGGAACCTTAAGTGTGTAGACCCTACGGGTTCGGGAGACATGCAGACATGACCGAGATGACTCTCCGGTCAATAACCAACAGCGGGATCTGGATACCCATGTTGGCTCCCACATGTTCCACGATGATCTCATCGGATGAACCACGATGTCAAGGACTTAATCAATCCCGTATACAATTCCCTTTTTCTAGCGGTACGATACTTGCCCGAGATTCGATCGTCGGTATCCCGATACCTTGTTCAATCTCGTTACTGGCAAGTCTCTTTACTCATTTCGTAACACATCATCCCATGATCAACTCCTTGATCACATTGTGCACATTATGATGATGTCCTACCGAGTGGGCCCAGAGATACCTCTCCGTTTACACGGAGTGACAAATCCCAGTCTCGATTCGTGCCAACCCAACAGACACTTTCGGAGATACCTGTAGTGTACCTTTATAGCCACCCAGTTACGTTGTGACGTTTGGCACACCCAAAGCACTCCTACGGTATCCGGGAGTTGCACAATCTCATGGTCTAAGGAAATGATACTTGACATTAGAAAAGCTTTAGCGAACGAACTACGCGATCTTTGCGCTAGGCTTAGGATTGGGTCTTGTCCATCACATCATTCTCCTAATGATGTGATCCCGATATCAATGACATCCAATGTCCATGGTCAGGAAACCGGAACCATCTATTGATCAACGAGCTAGTCAACTAGAGGCTTACTAGGGACATGGTGTTGTCTATGTATCTGAGTTTCCTATCAATACAATTATAGCATGGATAATAAACGATTATCATGAACAAGGAAATATAATAATAACCAATTTATTATTGCCTCTAGGGCATATTTCCAACACCATCTTCATCATCCCGGTGCTCTCCATGACGAGGAGGGAGTAGTTCTCCCTCGGGGCTGAGGGTATGTACCAGTAGCTATGTGTTTGATCTCTCTCTCTCTTGTTCTTGAGGTGATATGATCTTGATGTATCGCGAGCTTTGCAATTATAGTTGGATCTTATGATGTTTCTCCCCCTCTACTCTCTTGTAATGGATTGAGTTTTCCCTTTGAAGTTATCTTATCGAATTGAGTCTTTATGGATTTGAGAACACTTGATGTATGTCTTGCCGTGCTTATCTGTGGTGACAATGGGATATCACGTGATCCACTTGATGTATGTTTTGGTGATCAATTTGCGGGTTCCGCCCATGAACCTATGCATAGGGGTTGGCACATGTTTTCGTCTTGACTCTCCGGTAGAATCTTTGGGGCACTCTTTGAAGTACTTTGTGTTGGTTTGAATAGATGAATCTGAGATTGTGTGATGCATATCATATGATAATACCCACGGATACTTGAGGTGACATTGTAGTATCTAGGTGACATTAGGGTTTTGGTTGATTTGTGTCTTAAGGTGTTATTCTAGAACGAACTCTATGATAGATTGAACGGAAAGAATAGCTTCATGTTATTTTACTACGCACTCTTCAATAGATCAATCAGAAAGGATAACTTTGAGGTGGTTTCGTACCCTGCCATAATCTCTTCGTTTTGTTCTCCGCTATTAGTGACTTTGGAGTGACTCTTTATTGCATGTTGAGGGAAAGTTATATGATCCAATTATGTTATTATTGTTGAGAGAACTTGCAGTAGTGAAAGTATGAACCCTAGGACTTGTTTCAACGCATTGCAATACCGTTTGTGCTCACTTTTATCATTAGTTACCTTGCTGTTTTTATATTTTCAGATTACAAAAACCATTCTCTACTATCCATATTGCACTTGTATCGCCATCTCTTCGCCGAACTAGTGCACCTATACAATTTACCATTGTATTGGGTGTGTTGGGGACACAAGAGACTCTTTGTTATTTGGTTGCAGGGTTGCTTGCGAGAGACCATCTTCATCCTACGCCTCCTACGGATTAATAAACCTTAGGTCATCCACTTGAGGGAAATTTGCTACTGTCCTACAAACCTCTACACTTGGAGGCCCAAAAACGTCTACAAGAAGAAGGTTGTGTAGTACACATCAGGGATCACCGCACAAATCAAACAAAGCTTCTTCAACAACGGTCGGCAACCCACGACCGAAGAGTTGGCAATCACCAAGAGAGTTCGAGTAGCCGCCGGTTCCTACGCGGCATACCTTGCCACGACGGAGCCCGCCAAAGCCCAGATCACGGCCGCCCACGCCTAGCTCGTGGTGGCCTATTCCAAAGATATGTCGGACGCAGATTGCGAGATGCTTGACGAGTATGGTGCGGATATGCCATGGAGCCCCTTCCCCACGGGACCGTCGGGCGCGAGCTGGACATGGAGGCGGCGGCGGAGATGGACGAGCACCAGCCGTAGTAGTATTCTTTGTTTTGTTTAATTAAGAGCACCAGTCTTTAATTTGTTAGAGTAATGTTTAGGTCAGTTAGCTCTGTTTAATTGCTGAACTTGCTCGATTAAGAAGTGTGGGTGTGCGGCAGTCTCCTTTATGTACCCAAATTATGCAATGACGTGGATGACCACTGTAACCAGGGAATTTTGAACCAAAATTTTTGACGTTCAAACTCATCACACACGGGTTAAGCTATCTGAATCGTTTTTGATGTTCACATATTGTACACAGTTCTGAATAAGGGACAGTGTGTGATGGCACTTTGCGTGCCAGATTATTTCGCTGAAGCGGTTCCAAATTTTCGGCTTCCGCGGAAATATCTACCTCCCCGCCCCCTCCCCCTTACCAAAAGCCACATTTCCCCTGTTTCCGCCTTCCTTTCCAAGTTGAAACCTTCACTCCTTGCTAGCAGCGCCGCCTCCTCGTTGGCGACCCTCCTTCACGCTGCTCGGCCTCGCCTATCTAGGCAGGTAATCCACACCCGACCCCCCATCCTCCTCCTCCTTCCACATCCCACATGCCCCGACCGCCGATGCAACACCTTCCACCCAAATCACCGACCCCTCCACCAAATAAGCGCCGCCCTAAGCCATGGTGTGCGCAGTATAGCCAGGATCTCAAGGAGCATTTGGCAGCGGAGAAGCAAATCGCGGTCGCATGCGCGGATGAGGTTGCGATGGCTGCCATTAGTGTCAACCCCAGATCTTGGAGGAGCACCTCGCCGTCGAGGCCACCGTCGATGCCTCGCGCGCCGACGACACGACACAGTTGGACGTTTGGTTTAATTCTGCAATGCAATGTTCAATTGTTGTGGGTGCATTCTATTATAGTATACCATGTGAGAAATAAATCAAATTTGGATGTACTAAATACATGAGAAACAAATACAATTGCTATATTTCCAAGTTGTTAAGCATGCTTGGCTTGGTTAACTGTCTGATCTTCAATTAGGAGTATGTTATATTGTGCAATGTGGTGCTCAGTTAATGTTTGGTTCATTTGTTGTGGTGTTTAGTTAACTATTTGGTTCAATTCTGCAATGTGATGTTCAATTTTTGTGGGTGCATTCTGTTATTGTATGCCATGTGAGGAATAAATTGAATTTGGATGTACTAAATACATGAGAAACAAATACAATTGCTATATTTCCAAGTTGTTAAGCATGCTTAGTTTGGTTGATTGTTTGATCTTCTATTAGGAGTATGTTATATTGTGTAATGTGGTGCTCAATTAATGTTTAATTCATTTGTTGTGGTGTTTGATTCGCCTAAGCACCGCTACGATATTATCGAGGTGGACTATGGTGGAGAGGGGCACTGCACACGGCTAAAAGATCCAAGAGATCAATTGTTGTGTCTATGGGGTGCCCCTCTCCTCCGTTTATAAAGGGGGAGGAGAGGGCCGGTCAAGGGGAGGAGGCGCGCCCAAGGGGGGGAGTCCTACTCCCACCGGGAGTAGGACTCCTCCTTTTCCTATTTGGAGAGGGAGAGGGAAGGAAGAGGGAGGAGGGAGGAAGAAAAGGGGGGTCGGCCCCCCTCCCAATTCGGATTGCACTTGGGGGGGCGCCCCCTCCCTTGCTCCTTTCCCCTCATTTCCACTAAAGCTCATTAAGGCCCATATACCTCCCGGGGGGTTCCGATAACCTCCCAGTGCTCTGGTATTATCCCGATCTCACCCGAAACCATTCCGGTATCCAAATATAGTCGTCCAATATATCGATCTTTACATCTCCACCATTTTGAGACTCCTCGTCATGTCCGTGATCACATTCGGGACTCCAAACTACCTTAGGTACATCAAAACACATAAACTCATAATATAACCGTCATCGAACTTTAAGCGTGGAGACCCTACGGGTTCGAGAACTATGTAGACATGACCAGACACGTCTTTGGTTAATAACCAATAGCGGAACCTGGATGCTCATATTAGCTCCTACATATTCTACGAAGATCTTTATCGGTCAAACCGCATAACAACATACGTTGTTCCCTTTGTCATCGGTATGTTACTTGCCCGAGATTCGATCGTCGGTATCTCAATACCTACTTCAATATCGTTACCGGTAAGTCTCTTTACTCTTTCCGTAATACATCATTCCGCAACTAACTCATTAGCTGCAATGCTTGTAAGGCTTAAGTGATGTGTATTACCAAGTGGGCCCAGAGATACCTCTCCGACAATCAGAGTGACAAATCCTAATCTTGAAATACACCAACCCAACAAGTACCTTCGGAGACACCTGTAGAGCACCTTTATAATCACCCAGTTACGTTGTGACGTTTGGTAGCACACAAAGTGTTCCTCCGGTAAACGGGAGTTGCATAATCTCATAGTCATAGAAACATGTATAAGTCATGAAGAAAGCAATAGCAACATACTAAACGATCAAGTGCTAAGCTAACGGAATGGGTCACGTCAATCACATCATTCTCCTAATGATGTGATCCCGTTAATCAAATGACAACTCATGTCTATGGCTAGGAAACATAACCATCTTTGATCAACGAGCTAGTCAAGTACAGGCATACTAGTGACACTCTGTTTGTCTATGTATTCACACATGTATTATGTTTTCGGTTAATACAATTCTAGCATGAATAATAAACATTTATCATGAAATAAGAAAATAAATAATAACTTTATTATTGCCTCTAGGGCATATTTCCTTTAGTTTCCCACTTGCACTAGAGTCAATAATCTAGTTCACATCGCCATGTGATTTAACACCAATAGTTCACATCACCATGTGATTAACACCCATAGTTCACATCGTCATGTGACCAACACCCAAAGGGTTTACTAGAGTCAATAATTTAGTTCACATTGCTATGTGATTAACACCCAAAGAGTACTAAGGTGTGATCATGTTTTTCTTGTGAGAGAAGTTTAGTCTACATGTCTGCCACATTCAGATCCGTATGTATTTTGCAAATTTCTATGTCAACAATGCTCTGCACGAAGCTACTCTAGCTAATTGCTCCCAATTTCAAAATGTATCCAGATTGAGACTTAGAGTCATCTGGATCAGTGTCAAAATTTGCATCGACGTAACCCTTTACGATGAACCTTTTTTCACCTCCATAATCGAGAAACATATCCTTATTCCACTAAGGATAATTTTGACCGCTGTCCAGTGATCTACTCCTAGATCACTATTGTACTCCCTTGCTAAACTCAGTGTAGGGTATACAATAGATCTGGTACACATCATGGCGTACTTTATAGAAACTATGGTTGAGGCATAGGGAATGACTTTCATTCTCTTTTTATCTTCTGTCGTGGTCGGGCTTTGAGTCTTACTCAATTTCACACCTTGTAACACAGGTAAGAACTCTTTCTTTGACTGTTCCAGTTTGAACTACTTCAAAATCTTGTCAAGGTATGTACTCATTGAAAAAACTTATCAAGCGTCTTGATCTATCTCTATAGATCTTGATGCTCAATATGTAAGTAGCTTCACCGAGGTCTTTATTTGTAAAACTCCTTCCAAATACTCCTTTATGCTTTCTAGAAAATTCTACATTATTTTTGATCAACAATATGTCATTCACATATATTTATCAGAAATGTTGTAGTGCTCCCACTCACTTTCTTGTAAATACAGGCTTCAGCACAAGTCTGTATAAAACTATATGCTTTGATCAACTCATCAAAGCGTATACTCCAACTCTGAGATGCTTGCACCAGTCCATAGATGGATCGCTGGAGCTTGCACATTTTGTTAGCACCTTTAGGATCGACAAAACCTTATGGTTGCATCATATACAACTCTTCTTTAAGAAATCCATTAAGGAATGTAGTTTTGACATCCATTTTCCTGATTTCATAAAATGTGGCAATTTGCTAACATGATTCGGACAGACTTAACCATCGCTATGAGTGAGAAAATCTCATTGTAGTCAACACCTTGAACTTCGTCAAAACCTTTTTTGACAAGTCCAGCTTTGTAGATAGTAATACTACTATCAGCGTCCATCTTCCTCTTGAAGATCCATTTATTTTCTATGGCTTGCCGATCATCGGGCAAGTCAACCAAAGTCCACACTTTGTTCTCATACATGGAGCCCATCTCAGATTTCATGGCCTCAAGCCATTTCGCGGAATCTGGGCTCATCATCGCTTCCTCATAGTTCATAGGTTCGTCATGGTCAATTAACGTGACCTCCAGAACAGGATTACCGTACCACTCTGGCGCGGATCTCACTCTGGTTGACCTACGAGGTTCGGTAGTAAATTGATCTGAAGTTACATGATCATCATCATTAGCTTCCTCACTAGTTGGTGTAGGAGTCACAGAAACAGATTTCTGTGATGAACTACTTTCCAATAAGGGAGCAGGTACAGTTACCTCATCAAGTTCTACTTTCCTCCCACTCACTTCTTTCGAGAGAAACTCCTTCTCTAGAAAGGATCCATTCTCAGCAACAAATATCTTGCCTTTGGATCTGTGATAGAAGGTGTAACCAACAGTTACTTTTGGGTATCCTATGAAGACGCACTTCTCCGACTTGGGTTTGAGCTTATCAAGATGAAACTTTTTCACATAAGCATCGCAACCCCAAACTTTAAGAAACGACAGCTTAGGTTTCTTGCTAAACCACAGCTCATACGGTGTTGTCTCAACGGATTTAGATGGTGCCCTTTTTAATGTGAATGCAGCTGTCTCTAATGCATAACCCCAAAACGATAGTGGTAAATCGGTAAGAGACATCATAGATTGCACTATATCAAATAAAGTACGGTTATGATGTTCGGACACACCATTACGCTGTGGTGTTCCAGGTGGCATGAGTTTGTGAAACTATTCCACATTGTTTTAATTGAAGACCAAACTCGTAACTCAAATATTCGCCTCTGCGATCAGATTGTAGAAACTTTATTTTCTTGTTACGATGATTTTCCACTTCACTCTGAAATTCTTTGAACTTTTCAAATGTTTCAGACTTATGTTTCTTCAAGTAGATATACCCATATCTGCTCAAATTATCTGTGAAGGTCAGAAAATAACGATACCCCTCGCGAGCCTTAACACTCATCGGACCTCATACATCAGTATGTATTATATCCAATAAGTCAGTTGCTCGCTCCATTGTTCTGGAGAACGGAGTCTTAGTCATATTTTCCCATGAGGCATGGTTCGCAAGCATCAACTGATTCATAATCAAGTGATTCCAAAAGCCCATCAGCATGGATTTTCTTCATGTGCTTTACACCAATATGACCTAAATGGCAGTGCCACAAATAGGTTGCACTATCATTATTAACTTTGCATCTTTTGTCTTCAATATTATGAATATGTGTATCACTACGATCGAGATTCAACAAACCATTTTCATTGGGTGTATAACCATAGAAGGTTTTATTCATGTAAACAGAATAACAATTATTCTCTAATTTAAACGAATAACCGTATTGCAATAAACATGATCAAATCATATTCATGCTCAATGCAAACACCAAATAACACTTATTTAGGTTCAACACTAATCCCGAAAGTATAGGGAGTGTGCGATGATGATCATATCATTCTTGTAACTACTTCCAACACACATCCTTACTTCACCCTTAACTAGTCTCTGTTCATTCTACAACTCCCGTTTCAAGTTACTACTCTTATCAACTGAACTAGTATCAAATACCGAGGGGTTGCTATAAACACTAGTAAAGTACACATCAATAACATGTATATCCAATATACCTTTGTTCACTTTGCCATCCTTCTTATCCGCCAAATACTTGGGGCAGTTCCGCTTCCAGTGACTAGTCCCTTTGTAGTAAAAGCACTTACTCTCAGGCTTAGGTCCAGACTTGGGCTTCTTCACTTGAGCAGCAATTTGATTGTCGTTCTTATTGAAGTTCCCCTTCTTCCCTTTGCCCTTTTCTTGAAACTAGTGGTCTTGTTAACCGTCAACACTTGATGCTTTTCTTGATTTCTACCTTCGTCGATTTCAGCACACGAAAAGCTTGGGAATCGTTTCCGTTATCCCTTGCATATTATAGTTCATCACGAAGTTCTAGCAACTTGGTGATAGTGACTAGAGAACTCTGTCAATCACTATCTTATCTGGAAGATTAACTCCCACTTGATTCAAGTGATTGTAGTACTCAGACAATCTGAGCACATGCTTACTGGTTGAGCTATTCTCCTCCATCTTATAGGCAAAGTAATGTCAGAGGTCTCATACCTCTCGACATAGGCATGAGTATGAAATACCAATTTCAACTCTTGGAACATCCTATATGCTCCGTGGCGTTCAAAACATTTTTGAAGTCCCGGTTCTAAGCCGTAAGGCATGGTGCACTAAACTATCAAGTAGTTATCATACTGAGATTTTGTCAAAACGTTCAAAACATCTGCATCTGCTCCTATAATAGTTTTGTCACCTAGCGGTGCATGAAGGACATAATACTTCTGTGCAGCAATGAGGATAATCCTCGGATCATGGAGCTAGTCTGCATCTTTGCTACTGACATCTTTCAACTTATTTTTCTCTAGCAACATATCAAAAAATAAAACAGGGGAGCTAAATGCGAGCTATTGATCTACAACATAGATATGCTAATACTACCAGGACTAAGTTCATGATAAATTAAAGTTCAATTAATCATATTATTTAAGAACTCCCACTTAGATAGACATCCCTCTAATCATCTAAGTGATCACGTGATCCAAATCAACTAAACCATAACCGATCATCACGTGAAATGGAGTAGTTTTCAATGGTGAACATCACTATGTTGATCATATCTACTATATGATTCACGCTCGACCGTTTGGTCCCAGTGTTCCGAGGCCATGTCTGTATATGATAGGCTCGTCAAGTTTAACCTGAGTATTCTGCGTGTGCAAAACTGGCTTGCACCCATTGTAGATGGACGTAGAGCTTATCACACCCGATCATCACGTGGTGTCTGGGCACGATGAACTTTGGCAATGGTGCATACTCAGGGAGAACACTTTTATCTTGAAATTTAGTGAGAGATCATCTTATAATGCTACCATCAATCAAAGCAAAATAAGATGCATAAAAGATAAACATCACATGCAATCATAATATGTGACATGATATGGCCATCATCATCTTGTGCTTTTGATCTCCATCTCCAAAGTATTGTCATGATCTCCATTGTTACCGGCATGACACTATGATATCCATCATCTTGATCTTTTATCAACGTGTCATCACATGGTCGTCTCACCAACTATTGCTTTTGCAACTATTGCTATCGCATAGCGATAAAGTAAAGCAATTACATAGCACTTGCATCTTATGCAAATAAAGAGTCAACCATAAGGCTCCTGCCAGTAGCCGATAACTTTAACAAAACATGATCATATCATACAACAATTTACATTTCATCACGTCTTGACCATATCACATCACAACATGCCCTGCAAAAACAAGTTAGATGTCCTCTACTTTGTTGTTGCAAGTTTTACGTGGCTGCTACGGGCTGAGCAAGAACCGTTCTTACCTACGCATCAAAACCACAATGACAGTTCGTCAAGTTAGTGCTGTTTTAACCTTCACATGGACTGGGCATAGCCAAACTTGGTTCAACTAAAGTTGGAGAAATTAACACCCGCCAGCCACCTGTGTTCAAAGCACGTTGGTAGAACCAGTCTCGCGTAAGCGTAGGCGTAATGTCAGTCTGGGCCGCTTCATCCAACAATACCGCCGAACCAAAGTATGACATGTTGGTAAGCAGTATGACTTGTATCGCCCACAACTCACTTGTGTTCTACTCATGCATATAACATCAACACATAAAAACCAGGCCCGGATGCCACTGTTGGGGAACGTAGTAATTTCAAAAAAATTCCTATGCACACACAAGATCATGGTGATGCATAGCAACGAGAGGGGAGAGTGTGTCCACGTACCCTCGTAGACCGAAAGCGGAAGCGTTAGCACAACGCGGTTGACGTAGTGGTACGTCTTCACGATCTGACCGATCAGGTACCGAACGCACGGCACCTCCGAGTTCTGCACACGTTCAACTCGATGACGTCCCTCGAACTCCGATCCAGCCGAGCTTTGAGGGAGAGTTCCATCAGCACGACGGCGTGGTGACGATGTTGATGTTCTACCGTCGCAGGGCTTCGCCTAAGCACCGCTAGCATATTATCGAGGTGGACTATGGTGGAGAGGGGCACCGCACACGGCTAAAAGATCCAAGAGATCAATTGTTGTGTCTATGGGGTGCCCCTCTCCTCCATATATAAAGGGGGAGGAGAGGGCCAGCCAAGGGGAGAAGTCGCACCCAAGGGGGGAGTCCTACTCCCACCGGGGGTAGGACTCCTCCTTTTCCTATTTGGAGAGGGAGAGGGAAGGAAGAGGGAGGGAGGAAGGAAAGGGGGTCGGCCCCCTCCCAATTCGGATTGGGCTTGGGGGGGCGCGCCCCCTCCATTGCTCCTTTCCCCTCCTTACCACTAAAGCCCATTAAGGCCCATATACCTCCCGGGGGGTTCCGATAACCTCCTCGTGCTCCGGTATTATCCAGATCTCACCCGGAACCATTCCGGTATCCAAATATAGTCGTCCAATATATCAATCTTTACGTCTCGACCATTTCGAGACTCCTTTTCATGTCCATGATCACATCCGGGACTCCGAACTACCTTCAGTACATCAAAACACATAAACTCATAATATAACCATCATCGAACTTTAAGCGTGCGGACCCTACAGGTTCGAGAACTATGTAGACATGATCGAGACACCTCTCTGGTCAATAACCAATAGCGAAACCTGGATGCTCATATTGGCTCCTACATATTCTACGAAGATCTTTATCGCTCAAACCGCATAACAACATACGTTGTTCCCTTTGTCATCGGTATGTTACTTGCCCGAGATTTGATCGTCGGTATCTCAATACCTAGTTCAATCTCGTTACCAGCAATTCTCTTTACTCGTTCCGTAATACATCATTCCGCAACTAACTCATTAGCTACAATGCTTGCAAGTCTTAAGTGACGTGTATTACCGAGTGGACCCAGAGATACCTCTCTGACAATCGGAGTGACAAATCCTAATCTCGAAATACGCCAACCCAACAAGTACCTTCTGAGACACCTGTAGAGCACCTTTATAATCACCCAGTTACGTTGTGACGTTTGGTAGCACACAAAGTGTTCCTCCAGTAAAGGGGAGTTGCATAATCTCATAGTCATAGGAACATGTATAAGTCATGAAGAAAGCAATAGCAACATACTAAACGATCAAGTGCTAAGCTAAGGGAATGGGTCAAGTCAATCACATCATTTTCCTAATGATGTGATCCCGTTAATCAAATGACAACTCATGTCTATGGCTATGAAACATAACCATCTTTGATCAACGAGCTAGTCAAGTAGAGGCATACTAGTGACACTCCATTTTTCTATGTATTCACACATGTATTATGTTTCCGGTTAATACAATTCTAGCATGAATAATAAAAAATTATCATGAAATAAGGAGATAAAATAATAAATTTATTATTGCCTCTAGGGCATATTTCCTTCACCAACAACGTCTACAAGAAGAAGGTTGTGTAGTAGACATCAAGCTCTTTTCTGGCACCGTTGCCGAGGAGGTGAGTGCTTGAAGGTATATCTTTAGATCTTACAATCGAATATTTTTGTTTCTTGTTTTAGCACTAGTTTAGTTTGTAAAAGAAAACTACAAAAAATGGAATTGAGTTTGCCTCACATGCTTCATGTTTTTAATGTCTTTCGTGAAAATGATGGGAAGGAAAATTGTGCTCAAGTACTAGAAGAAGAATTACATAGTGCTTGGCATAAAATATGTGAATGATGAGCATGATTGCAATGTTGTTAGTATGAATTCTATGAATGTCCATGATGCTAATGATATGCAAAGCCACAAGCTTAGGGATGCTATGTTTGATGAAGATGATATTTTTGCCTCCCAAGTTTTGATGAGCAAATTTATTATGATGATAGCATGCCTCCTATTTATTATTATTATATTGATGAAAGTGTATTTGGAGAGGTCATGACTTTATTTAGTAATGATTCACTATTTTGGAGGAGGTTCCGATTGATTATGACAACAAAGTTGCTATCTATGATGATTATTGTGATGACTTGTATGCTATAAAGAATAATGATATCCATGAAACTTGTCATCATGATTTTAACTTTCAATTGGATTATGCCTCACATGATAGTTATTTTGTTGAGTTTGCTCCCACTATTATGAATGAGAAGAATTTTGCTTATGTGGAGAGTAGTAAATTTTCTATGCTTGTAGATCATGAAAAGAATGCTTTATGTGATAGTTATATTCTTGAATTCATTCATGATGATACTAAAAATTACTATGAGGGAGGAACATATGCTTGTCGGAATTGCAATAATATCAAGTTCCCTCTCTATGTGCTTAAAGTTTTGAAGTTATGCTTGTTTTGCCTTCCTATGCTAGTTGATTATTGTTCCCACAAGTTGTTTGCTCATAAAATCTCTATGAATAGGAAGGTGGTTAGACTTAAATGTGCTAGTCATATTCTTCATGATGCCCTCTTTATGTTTCAATTCTTATCTTTTTTGTGAGCATCATTGAAATCATCATGCCTAGCTAGGGGCGTTAAATGATAGCGCTTGTTGCGAGGCAACCCAACTTTATTTTTGTTCCTTGCTTTTTGCTCCTGTTTAGCAATAAATAATTTATCTAGCCTATGTTATGATTGAGTTTCTATGTTTTAATTAGTGTTTGTGCCAAGTAGAACCGTTGGGAAGACTTGGGGAAAGTCTTGTTGATCTTGTTGTAAAAAATAGAAACTTTCGCGCTCACGAGAATTGCTGCAATTTTTTATTGGAGAGTGCTATTTAGTTAATTATTTTTGCATATGATTAATAGATAAATTCTTCACGTGCAGAAATTTATTTTAGAATTTTTGGGGTTGCAGAAGTTTGCGTTAGTTATAGATTACTATAGACTATTCTGTTTTTGATAGATTCTGTTTTTCGTGTGTTGTTTGCTTATTTTAATGAATCTGTGGCTAGTAAAAGAGTTTATAAACCATAGAGAAGTTGGAATACATTAGTTTTAACACCAATATAAATAAATAATGAGTTCATTACAGTACCTTTAAGTGGTGTTTTGTTTTCTTTCGCTAACGGAGCTTACGAGTTTTCTGTTAAGTTTTGTGTTGTGAAGTTTTCAAGTTTTGGGTAAAGATTCGATGGATTATGGAATAAGGAGTGGCAAGAGCCTAAGATTGGGGATGACCAAGGCACCCCAAGGAAATATTCAAGGACAACCAAGAGCCTAAGCTTGGGGATGCCCCGGAAGGCATCCCCTCTTTCGTCTTCGTTCATCGGTAACTTTACTTGGAGCTATATTTTTATTCACCACATGATATGTGTTTTGCTTGGAGCATCAATTTATTTTGTTAGGATTTGCTTTATTCTATTTAGAACAATGTTTTGCATATTTTATTTCAATAAAAGTGGCATTGATAGCCTTTACTATGCCTATTTTACATGTCCACATGTTGCTGTTTGAAAACAGAAAGTTTACCGCTGTTGCAAAAATTCCCTAGAAAAGTAAGAATGTGATAAAATGTTGAAACATTTTGCATAATAAGATATGATAAATTTACTACAGTGGGAATTTTATTTCATAATTTTTGGAGGTAGGGAAGTATGGATCTTGCTGCACTCTTTACAGACTGTCCTGTTTAGGCAGATTGCTGTTATGTTTGCATTGTTTGCATATGTTTGCTTCTTTAATGATTCTATTTGAGGATAGGACTATTAGATATGCAGAGGCATTTAGTATGCAATGTTGAATAATAATTTTAGTGATTTTCTACAGTAGAGTATGATAAAGTTTTTGCATTGGTTTATACTAACTTACCTCACTAGTCCTTGTTGAGTTTTGTGTGGATGAAGCTTTTGAGATTTAGGGAGACCGTGATATGAGAGGAATTAAGGAGACACAAAAGCTCAAGATTGGGGATGCCCAAGGCATCCCAAGATAATATTTCAAGAAGTATCAAGCGTCTAAGCTTGGGGATGCCGCGGTTGGCATCCCACCTTTCTTCTTCAACAACTATCGGTTAGTTTCGGTTGATCCTAAGTTTTTGCTTCTTCACATGATGTTTTCCATTCTTAGAATGTCATTTTACTTTGTTTTGATTTCTGTTTGAATAAAATATTAAGATCTAAAATTATTAATGGGAGAGTCTTCACATAGTTGCATAATTATTCAACTACTCATTGATCTTCACTTATATCTTTCGGAGTAGTTTGTCAGTTGTTCTAGTGCTTCACTTATATCCTTTAGAGCATGGTGGTGGTTTTATTCTATAGAAATAATTGATCTCTCATGCTTCACTTATATTATTTTGAGAGTCCTTTAGAACAGCATGGTAATTTGCTTTTGATATAATAAAAACTTCATATAAGTGCATTGAATACTAAGAGAAGTTTCATGCTTGATAATTGTTTTGAGATATGGAGATAGTGATATTAGAGTTGTGCTAGTTGAGTAATTGTGAATTTGAGAAATACTTGTGTTGAAGTTTACAAGTCCCGTAGCATGCACGTATGGTGACCGTTGTGTCACAAATTTGAAACATGAGGTGTTATTTGATTGTCTTCCTTATGAGTGGCGGTCGGGGACGAGCGATGGTCTTTTCCTACCAATCTACCCCCCTAGGAGCATGCGTGTAATGCTTGGTTTTTGATGACTTGTAAATTTTTGCAATAAGTATGTGAGTTCTTTATGACTAATGTTGAGTCCATGGATTATACGCACTCTCACCCTTCCATCATTGCTAGCCTCTTCGGTACCGTGCATTGCCCTTTCTCACCTTGAGAGTTGGTGCAAACTTCGCCGGTGCATCCAAACCCCGTGATATGATACGCTCTATCACACATAAACCTCCTTATATCTTCCTCAAAACAGCCACCATACCTACCTATTATGGCATTTCTATATCCATTCCGAGATATATTGCCATGCAACTTTCCACCGTTCCGTTTATTATGACACACTTCATCATTGTCATATTGTCGTGCATGATCATGTAGTTGACATCGTATTTGTGGCAAAGCCACCATGCATAATTTATCATACATGTCACTCTTGATTCATTTCCCATCCCGGTACACCGCCGGAGGCATTCATATAGAGTCATATCTTGTTCTAGTATCGAGTTGTAATCATTGAGTTTTAAATAAATAGAAGTGTGATGATCATCGTTAATAGAGCATTGTCCCAAAAAAAGAAAAAAAAGAAAGGCCAAAAAAAGGGAAGGCCCAAAGAAAGGGCAATGCTACTATCCTTTTTCCACACCTGTGCTTCAAAGTAGCACCATGATCTTTATGATAGAGAGTGTCTTGTTTTGTCACTTTCATATACTAGTGGGAATTTTTCATTATAGAACTTGGCTTGTATATTCCAACAATGGGCCTCCTCAAGTGCCCTAGGTCTTCGTGAGCAAGCAAGTTGGATGCACACCCACTTAGTTTCTTTTGTTGAGCTTTCATACATTTATAGCTCTAGTGCATCTGTTGCATGGCAATCCCTACTCCTTGCATTGACATCAATTGATGGGAATCTCCCTAGCCCATTGATTAGTCGCGTCAATGTGAGACTTTCTCCTTTTTTGTCTTCTCCACATAACCACCTCATTATATTCTATTCCACCCATAGTGCTATATCCATGGCTCGCGCTCATGTATTGCATGAAAGTTGAAAAAAGTTTGAGATTACTAAAGTATGAAACAATTGCTTGGCTTGTCATCGGGGTTGTGCATGATGAGAGCATTCTTGTGTGACGAAAATGGAGCATGACCAAACTATATGATTTTGTAGGGATGAACTTTATTTGGCCCTGTTATTTTGAGAAGACATGATTGCTTAGTTAGTATGCTTGAAGTATTATTATTTTTATGTAAATATTAAACTTTTGTCTTGAATCTTATGGATCTGAATATTCTTCCCCCAATAAAGAGAATTACATGGATAAATATGTTAGGTAGCATTCCACATCAAAATTATGTTTTTATCATTTACCTACTCAAGGACGAGCAGGAATTAAGCTTGGGGATGTTGATACGTCTCCAACGTATCTATAATTTTTTATTGTTCCATGCTATTATAGTATCAACTTTGGATGTTTTATATGCATTTATATGCTATTTTATATGATTTTTGGGACTAACCTATTAACCTAGAGCCTAGTGTCAGTTTTTGTTTTTTCCTTGTTTTAGAGTATCGCAGAAAAGGAAAATCAAACGGAGTCCAATTGACCTGAAACTTCACGGAACTTATTTTTGGACCAGAAGAAGCCCATGGAGTATCGGAGATGGACCAGAAGAGTTCCGAGCTGCCCACGAGGGTGGCGGCGCGCCCACCCCCCTGGGCGCGCTCCCTGCCTTGTGGACAACCTGGAGATCCACCGACGTACTTCTTCCTCCTATATATATCAATATACCCTAAAAACTTCATAGAGCAGAATAGATCGGGAGTTCCACCGCCAGAAGCCTCCGTAGCCACCGAAAACCAATCTAGACCCATTCCGGCACCCTGCCGGAGGGGGAATCCCTCTCCGGTGGCCATCTTCATCATCCCGGTGCTCTCCATGACGAGGAGGGAGTAGTTCTCCCTCGGGGCTGAGGGTATGTACCAGTAGCTATGTGTTTGATCTCTCTCTCTCTCTCTCGTGTTCTTTAGGTGATACAATCTTGATGTATCGCGAGCTTTGCTATTATAGTTGGATCTTATGATGTTTCTCCCCCTCTACTCTCTTGTAATGGATTGAGTTTTCCCTTTGAAATTATCTTATCGGATTGAGTCTTTAAGGATTTGAGAATACTTGATGTATGTCTTGTCGTGCTTATCTGTGGTGACAATGGGATATCACGTGATCCACTTGATGTATGTTTTGGTGATCAATTTGTGGGTTCTGCCCATGAAACTATGCATAGGGGTTGGCACATGTTTTTGTCTTGACTCTCCGGTAGAATCTTTGGGGCACTCTTTGAAGTACTTTGTGTTGGTTTGAATAGATGAATCTGAGATTGTGTGATGCATATCGTATAATTATACCCATGGATACTTGAGGTGACATTGGAGTATCTAGGTGACATTAGGGTTTTGGTTGATTTGTGTCTTAAGGTGTTATTCTAGTACGAACTCTATGATAGATTGAACGGAAAGAATAGCTTCATGTTATTTTACTACACACTCTTGAATAGATCGATCAGAAAGGATAACTTTGAGGTGGTTTCGTACCCTACCATAATCTCTCCGTTTGTTCTCCGCTATTAGTGACTTTGGAGTGACTCTTTGTTGCATGTTGAGGGAAAGTTATATGATCCAATTATGTTATTATTGTTGAGAGAACTTGCACTAGTAAAAGTATGAACCCTAGGCCTTGTTTCAACGCATTGCAATACCGTTTGTGCTCACTTTTATCATTAGTTACCTCGCTGTTTTTATATTTTCAAATTACAAAAACCATTCTCTACTATCCATATTGCACTTGCATCGCCATCTCTTCGCCGAACTAGTGCACCTATACAATTTACCATTGTATTGGGTGTGTTGGGGACACAAGAGACTCTTTGTTATTTGGTTGCAGGGTTGCTTGAGAGAGACCATCTTCATCCTACGCCTCCTACGGATTGATAAACCTTAGGTCATCCACTTGAGGGAAATTTGCTACTCTCCTACAAACCTCTGCACTTGGAGGCCCAACAACGTCTACAATAAGAAGGTTGTGTAGTAGACATCAGCGATCACCGCACAAATCGAATGAAGATTCTCCGACAACGGTCGGCAACCCACGGCCAAAGAGTTGGCAATCGCCGAGAGAGTTCGAGTAGCCTCCCGTTCCTACGTGGCATACCATGCCACGACGGAGCCTGCCAAAGCCCAGATCGTGGCCGCCCACGCCTAGCTCGTGGCGGCCTATTCCAAAGATATGTCAGACGCGGATTGCTAGATGCTTGACGAGTATGGTGCGATTGATGCCATGGAGCCCCTTCCCCACGGGACCGTCGGGCGCGAGCTGGACATGGAGGCGCGGAGGAGATCGACGAGCACCAGTCGTAGTAGTATTCTTTGTTTTGTTTAATTAAGAGCACCGGTCTTTAATTTTTTAGAGTCATGTTTAGTTCAGCTAGCTCTATTTAATTGCTGAACTTGCTCGATTAAGAAGTGTGGGTGTGCGGTAGTCTCCTTTGTGTACCCAAATTATGCAATGACGTGGATGACCACTGTAACCAGGGAATTTTGAACCAAAATTTTTGACGTTCAAACTCATCACACACGGGTTAAGCTATGTGAATCGTTTGTGATGTTCACATATCGTACACAGTTCTGAATAAGGACCGTGTCTGATGACACTTTGCGTGCCAGTTTTTTCGCTGAAGCGGTTCCAAATTTTCGGCTTCCGAGGAAATATCTACCTCCCCACCCCCTCCCCCTTACCAAAAGCCACATTTCCCCTGTTTCAGCCTTCCTTTGCAAGTTGAAACCTTCACTCCGTGCTAGCAGCGTCGCCTCCTCGTCGGCGACCCTCCTTCACGCTGCTCGGCCTCGCCTATCCAGGCAGGTAATCCACACCCGACCCCCATCCTCCTCCTCCTTCCACATCCCACATGCCCCGACCATCGACGCAACACCTTCCACCCAATTCACCGACCCCTTCACCAAATAAGCGCCGCCCTAAGCCATGGTGTGCGCAGTATAGCCAGGATCTCAAGGAGCATTTGGCAGCGGAGAAGCAAATCGCGGCCGCATGCACGGATGAGGTCGCGATGGCTTCCATTCATGTCGACCCTAGATCTTGGAGGAGCACCTCGTTGTTGAGGCCACCGTCTATGCCTCGCGCGCCGATGACGCGACACGATTGGCTGTTTGGTTTAATTCTGCAATGCGATGTTCAGTTGTTGTGGGTGCATTCTGTTATAGTATACCATGTGAGAAATAAATCGTATTTGGATGTACTAAATACATGATAAACAAATACAATTGCTATGTTTCCAAGTTGTTAAGCATGCTTGGCTTGGTTAACTGTCTGCTCTTCAATTAGGAGTATGTTATATTGTGCAATGTGGTGCTCAGTTAATGTTTGGTTCATTTGTTGTGGTGTTTAGTTAACTGTTTGGTTCAATTCTGCAATGTGATGTTCAATTGTTGTGGGTGCATTCTGTTATTGTATGCCATGTGAGGAATAAATTGAATTTGGATGTACTAAATACATGAGAAACAAATACAATTGCTATATTTCCAAGTTGTTAAGCATGCTTGGTTTGGTTAACTGTTTGATCTTCTATTAGGAGTATGTTATATTGTGTAATGTGGTGCTTAGTTAATGTTTGATTCATTTGTTGTGGTGTTTAGTTAACTGCCTGGTTCAATTCTGCAATGTGATGTCCAATTGTCATTGGTAGAATTTTGTATTGGTGTGCATGTGAGGAATAAATCGAATTTGGCTGCACTTAATACATGATAAACATATACAAGTGCTATATTTCCTAGTTCTTAATCATGCTTGGTTTGGATAAATGGGTTTTCCTTGTGGCTTGAATTAATCTGATGAGTCTGCAATGTACTTATTTTTCATCAACATATTTTACTTATAGCATGTGAACCCTTACTTAACCTGATGACTAACTAGTTTATATGTGTTGTAGGGAAATAATGGGAAGCACTGAGGTTTACAATCAAGGTTAGCATGTGCATGGTCCGTTGTCTAATAGCACATTATTGTGCAATTGCAGGAATCATCCTAATATTTAGGTTTTTAACAATTTGGTCTTGCACATGTAGGTCCTGCTGTCAAAGGTTTTGACCCACTGTTCGACCCTTTTTGCATATGGGGAAATGAGTTGTCCATGAATATCAATCAAGTCAAGAAACTCAGAAAGATTGTTAGGATAAAGAAATTAGCAACAAAAAACAACAAGATCTTTGTCTGCACAATGAAGAAGACATCAGTTCACTACAGGATGGTACTAACTATTATACCTTGCCTTTTTAATTCCTTTGCCCCATTTCCAATATAGAGAAGATATTTATGCACATCCTTGTTTTCAGGCCTTTCCAAAGTAGTTCACTGATGATTACCTCTCAAACCACATGTATGGTCAGGAGGCGAGGAAGGTATTCATACAACACCCACGGTTCAATATTGAAGTGTTCCTGAAGAGGACGAAGGATGGATGGTCAATCATCCACAGGCACTGGCCTAAAGTTAAAAAGACCTTCAACATCAATGAAGGCTCAATATCTGCCTTCTACTTCAGCAGTTTTCCAGATGAGATACATCTGTCTATGTACCGTCTATGGTGCTAATTTCGAAAGGTTATAGATGTTGCATGTGAAACTTGGTGCTGATGTAGTGTGTAATGGGGTAGCTGAGTGTTGAAGTTATATGATGTTGTACTCTGATGTATTTCAATTATGAAAATGAAATATATTGTGTGCTTGATATGAAATGTCAATTAGATTAATAAATGGATTATTAATAATCGGATAATTAGCCTGCTAATTGGGTTTTTCTATTGCAAATGGTTATTGAGAAAACACCGTGTGCAATGCATTCAATAACGCACACAGTCTCTAGGAATAAACCGTGTTAGATTAATGAACAATCACACACGACATCCTCTTGAAAACTGTCTGGGTTAGGCCACCTAACGCAAATGTTTACCATATAAAAACTGTGTGTGATGGACAACCTCTGACACACAGTTTATTCTATGCATCGTGTGTGATGCATTCAATAACGCAAACGATAAAATTGTTAATACCGTGTGCAACGGAAACGCTATCACAAACGATTTAACGGGGAAAATTGTGTGTGATGTACTTGCGAACAGAAATGTTTTCCTTGGAGCGACTGTGTGGGATGTATATACAAACGGAAACATTTAGCGGGGACTGACTGCATGGGATGTACTTACGACCGGAAATGATTTCGCACGTATAATTGTATTTTATGAGCACTACTATGAGTATAACCATATTTGGTTGCTCATCGGTCGCACACGACCTCATTTTGCCGAGCGTGTGTGCTAGGAGGTGAAGGGAATATGCCCTAGAGGCAATAATAAAGTTATTATTTATTTCCTTATATCATGATAAATGTTTATTATTTATGCTAGAATTGTATTAACCGGAAACATAATACATGTGTGAATACATAGACAAATAGAGTGTCACTAGTATGCCTCTACTTGACTAGCTCGTTGATCAAAGATGGTTACGTTTCCTAACCATAGACATGAGTTGTCATTTGATTAACGAGATCACATCATTAGGAGAATGATGTGATTGACTTAACCCATTTCGTTAGCTTAGCACTTGATCGTTTAGTTTGTTGTTATTGCTTTCTTCATGACTTATACATGTTCCTATGACTATGAGATTATGCAACTCCCATTTACCGGAGGAACACTTTGTGTGCTACCAAATGTCACAACATAACTGCGTGATTATAAAGGTGCTCTACAGGTGTCTCCGAAGGTACTTGTTGGGTTGGCGTATTTCGAGATTAGGATTTGTCACTCCGATTGCCGGAGAGGTATCTCTGGGCCCTCTCGGTAATGCACATCACTTAAAGCCTTGCAAGCATTGCAACTAATGAGTTAGTTGCGGGATGATGTGTTATGGAACGAGTAAAGAGACTTGCCGGTAATGAGATTGAACTAGGTATTGAGATACCGTCGATCGAATCTCGGGCAAGTAACATAACGTTGACAAAGGGAACAACGTATGTTGTTATGCGGTTTGACCAATAAAGATCTTCGTAGAATATGTGGGAGCCAATATGAGCATCCAGGTTCCGCTATTGGTTATTGACCGGAGAGGTGTCTCGGTCATGTCTACATTGTTCTCGAACCCGTAGGGTCCGCACACTTAAGGTTTCGATGACAGTTATATTATGAGTTTATGAGTTTTGATGTACCGAAGGAGTTCAGAGTCCCGGATGAGATCGGGGACATGACGAGGAGTCTCGAAATGGTCGAGATGTAAAGATCGATATATTGGACGACTATATTCGGACATCGGAAAGGTTCCTAGTGATTCGGGTATTTTTCGGAGTACCGGAGAGTTACGGGAATTCGCTGAGGAGTATATGGGCCTTATTGGGCCATACGGGAATAGAGGAGAGAGGCCAAAAGGAAGGAGGTGCGCTCCCCCCCTCTGGTCCGAATTGGACAAGGGGTGCAGCCCCCTTTTCCTTGTTCCTCTCCCCCTCTTTCCTTCTCTCCTACTCCAACAAGGAAAGGAGGAGTCCTACTCCCGATGGGAGTAGGACTCCCCCCTTGGCGCGCCCTCCTCCTAGGTCAGCCACCTTCCCCCTTGCTCCTTTATATACGGGGGCAGGGGGCACCCCATAGACACAACAATCGATCTCTTGATCTCTTAGTCGTGTGCGGTGCCCCCGTCCACCATAATCCACCTCGATCATATCATAGCGGTGCTTAGGCAAAGCCCTGCGTCGGTAGAACATCATCATCGTCACCACGCCGTCGTGTTGACGAAACTCTCCCTCAACACTCGGCTGGATCGGAGTTCGAAGGATGTCATCGAGTTGAACGTGTGCAGAACTCGGAGGTGCCGTGCGTTCGGTACTTGATCGGTCGAATCGTGAAGACGTACGACTACATCAACCGCGTTGTGCTAACGCTTCCGCTTTCGGTCTACGAGGATAAGTGGACAACACTATCCCCTCTCGTTGCTATACATCACCATGATCTTGCGTGTGCGTAGGATTTTTTTTTGAAATTACTACGTTCCCCAACAGTGGTATCAGAGCCAGGTTTTATGCATTGATGTTGTATGCACGAGTAGAACACAAGTGAGTTGTGGGCAATATAAGTCATACTGCTTACCAGCATGTCACACTTTGGTTCGGCGATATTGTTGGATGAAGCGGCCCGGACTGACATTACGCGTACGCTTACACAAGACTGGTTCTACCGACGTGCTTTGCACACAGGTGGCTGGCGGGTGTCAGTTTCTCCAACTTTAGTTGAACTGAGTGTGGCTACGCCCGGTCCTTGCGAAGGTTAAAACAGCACCAATTTGACAAACTATCGTTGTGGTTTTGATGCGTAGGTAAGAACGGTTCTTGGTAAGCCCGTAGCAGCCACGTAAAACTTGCAACAACAAAGTAGAGGACGTCTAACTTGTTTTTGCAGGGCATGTTGTGATGTGATATGGTCAAGACATGATGCTAAATTTTATTGTATGAGATGATCATGTTTTGTAACCGAGTTATCGGCAACTGGCAGGAGCCATATGGTTGTCGCTTTATTGTATGCAATGCAATCGCCCTGTAATGCTTTACTTTATCACTAAGCGGTAGTGATAGTCGTGGAAGCATAAGATTGGCGAAACGACAACGATGCTACGATGGAGATCAAGGTGTCACGCCGGTGACGATGGTGATCATGAAGGTGCTTCGGAGATGGAGATCACAAGCACAAGATGATGATGACCATATCATATCACTTATATTGATTGCATGTGATGTTTATCTTTTATGCATCTTATCTTGCTTTGATTGACGGTAGCATTATAAGATGATCTCTCACTAAATTTCAAGATAAAAGTGTTCTCCCTAAGTATGCACCGTTGCCAAAGTTCGTCGTGCACAGACACCACGTGATGATCGGGTGTGATAAGCTCTACGTCCATCTACAACGGGTGCAAGCCAGTTTTTGCACATGCAGAATACTCAGGTTAAACTTGACGAGCCTAGCATATGTAGATATGGCCTCGGAACACTGAGACCGAAAGGTCGAGCGTGAATCATATAGTAGATATGATCAACATATTGATGTTCACCAGTGAAAGCTACTCCATTTCACGTGATGATCGGTTATGGTTTAGTTGATTTGGATCACGTGATCACTTAGAAGATTAGAGGGATGTCTTTATAAGTGGGAGTTCTTAAGTAATATGATTAAATTGAACTTAAATTTATCATGAACTTAGTCCTAATAGTATTTTGCAAAATTATGTTGTAGATCAATAGCTCGCGTTGTTTCTTCCCTGTGTTTATTTTGATATGTTCCTAGAGAAAACTAAGTTGAAAGATGTTAGTAGCAATGATGCGGATTGGATCCGTGATCTGAGGATTATCCTCATTGCTGCACAGAAGAATTATGTCCTTGATGTACCGCTAGGTGACAAACCTATTGCAGGAGCAGATACAGATGTTATGAACGTTTGGCTAGCTCAATATGATGACTACTTGATAGTTTAGTGCACCATGCTTAACAGCTTAGAATCAGGATTTCAAAGATGTTTTGAACGTCATGGACCATATGAGATGTTCCAGGAGTTGAAATTAATATTTCAAGCAAATACCCGAGTTGAGAGATATGAAGTCTCCAACAAGTTCTATAGCTAAAAGATGGAGGAGAATAGCTCAAGCAGTGAGCATGTGCTCAGATTGTCTGGGTACTACAATCGCTTGAAACAAGTGGGAGTTAATCTTCCAGATAAAATAGTGATTGACAGAATTCTCTAGTCACCATCACCAAGTTAGTAGAACTTCATGATGAACTATAATATGCAAGGGATAACAGAAACAATTCCCAAGCTCTTCGTGATGCTGAAATCAACGAAGGTAGAAATCAAGAAAAGCATCAAGTGTTGATGGTAAACAAAACCACTAGTTTCAAGTAAAGGGACAAAGGGCAGAAAGGGGAACTTCAAGAAGAACGGCAAGCAAGTTGCTGCTCAAGTGAAAAACCCAAGTCTGGACTTAAGCCTGAAAATGAGTGCTTCTACGGCAAAGGGACTGGTCACTAGAAGCGGAACTACCCCAAGTATTTGGTGGATAAGAAAGATGGCAAAGTGAACAAAGCTATATTTGATATACATGTTATTGATGTGTACTTTACTGGTGTTTATAGCAACCCTTTGGTATTTGATACCGGTTCAGTTGCTAAGAGTAGTAACTCAAAATGGGAGTTGCAAAATAAACTAGTTAAGGGTGAAGTGATGATGTGTGTTGGAAGTGGTTCCAAGATTGATATGATCATCATCGCACACTCCCCATACTTTTGGGATTAGTGTTGAACCCAAATAAATGTTATTTGGTGTTTGCGTTGAGCATAAATATGATTGGATCATGTTTATTGCAATACGGTTATTCATGTAAGTTAGAGAATAATTGTTGTTCTGTTTACATGAATAAAACCTTCTATGGTCATACACCCAATGAAAATGGTTTGTTGGATCTCGATCGTGGTGATACACATTTTCATAATATTGAAGCCAAAAGATGCAAAGTTAATAATGATAGTGCAATTTATTTGTGGCACTATCGTTTAGGTCATATTGGTGTAAAGCACATGAAGAAAATCCATGCTGATGGGCTTTTGGAATAACTTGATTATGAATCAGTTGATGCTTGCGAACCATGCCTCATGGGCAAGATGACTAAGACTCCGTTCTCCGAAACAATGCAGCAAGCAACAGATTTGTTGGAAATCATGCATACTGATGTATATGGTCCGATGAATATGGAAGCTCGCGGCAGGTATCATTATTTTCTGATCTTCATAGATGATTTGAGCAGATATGAGTATATCTACTTGATGAAACACAAGTCTGAAATATTTGAAAAGTTCAAAGAATTTCAGAGTGAAGTGGAGAATCATCGTAACAAAAATAAAAAGTTTCTACGATATGATCGCAGAAGTAAAATATTTGAGTTACGAGTTTGGCCTTCAGTTAAAACAATGTGAAATAGTTTCACTACTCACGCCACCTGGAACACCACAGTGTAATGGTGTGTCCGAACGTTGTGATCATACTTTACTTGATATGGTGCAATCTATGATGTCTCTTATAGATTTACCGCTATCGTTTTGGGGTTATGCATTAGAGACAGCTACATTCACGTTAAAAAGGGCACCATCTAAATCCGTTGAGGCGACACCGTATGAACTGTGGTTTGGCAAGAAACCAAAGTTGTCGTTTCTTAAAGTTTGAGGTTGCAATGCTTATGTGAAAAGGTTTCAACTTGATAAGCTAAAACCCAAATCGGAGAAGTGCGTCTTCATAGGATACCCAAAAGAAAATGTTGGGTACACCTTCTATCACAGATCCAAAGGCAAGTTATTCATTGCTGAGAATGGATCCTTTCTAGAGAAGGAGTTTCTCTCGAAAGAAATGAGTGGGAGGAAAGTAGAACTCGATGAGGTAACTGTACCTGCTCCCTT
The DNA here is from genome assembly GCF_002162155.2 of Triticum dicoccoides. NCBI lineage: Eukaryota > Viridiplantae > Streptophyta > Magnoliopsida > Poales > Poaceae > Triticum > Triticum dicoccoides. The sequence continues at coordinate 200,405,113 of NC_041382.1, forward strand.
ATTGGAAAGTAGTTCATCACAGAAATCTGTTTTTGTGACTACTACACCAATTAGTGACTAAGCTAATGATGATGATCATGTAACTTCAGATCAAGTTACTACCGAACCTCGTAGGTAAACCAGAGTGAGATCCGCACCGGAGTGGTACAGTAATCATGTTCTGGAGGTCATGTTACTTGACCATGACGAACCTACGAACTATGAGGAAGCGATGATGAGCCCAGATTCCGCGAAATGGCTTGAGGCCATCAAATCTGAGATGAGATCCATGTATGAGAACAAAGTATGGACTTTGATTGACTTGCCCATTGATCGGTGAGCCATTGAGATTAAATGGATCTTCAAGAGGAAGGCGGAAGCTGATAGTAATGTTACTATCTACAAAGCTAGAATTGTCGCAAAAAGGTTTTCGACAAGTTCAAGGTGTTGACTACGATGAGAGTTTCTCACTCGTATCTATGCTTAAGTCTGTCCGAATCATGTTAGCAATTGCCGCATTTTATGAAATATGGCAAATGGATAAACAAAACTGCATTCCTTAATGGATTTATTAAAGAAGAGTTGTATATGATGCAACCAGAAGGTTTTGTCAATCCTAAAGTGCTAACAAAATATGCAAGCTCCAGCGATCCATCTATGGACTGCTGCAAGCATCTCGGAGTTGGAATATACGCTTTGATAAGTTGATCAAAGCATATAGTTTTATACAGACTTGCGGTGAAGCCTGTATTTACAAGAAAGTGAGTGGGAGCACTACAACATTTCTGATAAAGATATGTGTATGACATATTGTTGATCGGAGATAATGTAGATTTATTCTGCAAAGCATAAAGGAATGTTTGAAAGGAGTTTTTCAAAGAAAGACCTCGGTGAAGATGCTTACATATTCAACATCAAGATCTATAGCGATAGATCAAGACGCTTGATAAGTTTTTCAATGAGTACATACCTTGACAAGATTTTGAAGTAGTTCAAAATGGAACAGTCAAAGAAGGAGTTCTTGCCTGTGTTAAAAGGTGTGAAGTTGAGTAAGACTCAAAAGCCGACCACGGCAGAAGATAGAGAGAGAATGAAAGTCATTCCCTATGCCTCAACCATAGGTTCTATAAAGTATGACATGTTGTGTACCAGACCTATTGTATACCCTGCCCTGAGTTTGGCAAGGGAGTACAATAGTGATCTAGGAGTAGATCACTGGACATTGGTCAAAATTATCCTTAGTGGAATAAGGATATGTTTCTCGATTATGGAGGTGACAAAAGGTTGGTCGTAAAGGGTTACGTCAATGCAAGTTTTGACACTGATCCAGATGACTCTAAGTCTCAATCTGGATACATATTGAAAGTGGGAGCAATTAGCTAGAGTAGCTCCGTGCAGAGCATTGTTGACATAGAAATTTGCAAAATACGTATATATCTGAATGTGGCAGACCCGTTGACTAAACTTCTCTCATAAGCAAAACATGATCACACCTTAGTACTCTTTGGGTGTTAATCACATAGAGATGTGAACTAGATTATTGACTCTAGTAAACCCTTTGGGTGTTGGTCACATGTCGATGTGAACTATGGGTGTTAATGACATGGTGATGTGAACTATTGGTATTAAATCACATGGAGATATGAACTAGATTATTGACTCTAGTGCAAGTGGGAGACTGAAGGGAATATGCCCTAGAGGCAATAATAAAGTTATTATTTATTTCCTTATATCATGATAAATGTTTATTATTCATGCTAGAATTGTATTAACCGGAAACATAATACATGTGTGAATACATAGACAAACAGAGTGTCACTAGTATGTCTCTACTTGACAAGCTCGTTGATCAAAGATGGTTATGTTTTCTAACCATAGACATGAGTTGTCATTTGATTAACGGGATCACATCATTAGGAGAATGATGTGATTGACTTGACCCATTCCGTTAGCTTAGCACTTGATCGTTTAGTTTGCTGCTATTGCTTTCTTCATGACTTATACATGTTCCTATGACTATGAGATTATACAACTCCCGTTTACCGGAGGAACACTTTGTGTGCTACCAAACGTCACAACGTAACTGGGTAATTATAAAGGTGCTCTATAGGTGTCTGCGAAGGTACTTGTTGGGTTGGCGTATTTCGAGATTAGGATTTGTCACTCCGATTGTCGGAGAGGTATCTCTGGGCCCTCTCGGTAATGCACATCACTTAAAGCCTTGCAAGCATTGCAACTAATGAGTTAGTTGAGGGATGATGTGTTACGGAACGAGTAAAGAGACTTGCCGGTAACGAGATTGAACTAGGTATTGAGATACCGACGATCGAATCTCGGGCAAGTAACATACCGATGACAAAGGGAACAACGTATGTTTTTATGCGGTTTGACCGACAAAGATCTTCGTAGAATATGTGGGAGCCAATATGAGCATCCAGGTTCCGCTATTGGTTATTGACCGGAGACGTGTCTCGGTCATGTCTACATTGTTCTCGAACCCGCAGGGTCCGCACGCTTAAGGTTTCGATGACAGTTATATTATGAGTTTATGAGTTTTGATGTACCGAAGGAGTTCGGAGTCCCGGATGAGATCGGGGACATGATGAGGAGTCTCGAAATGGTCGAGACGTAAAGATCGATATATTGAATGACTATATTCGGACATCGGAAAGGTTCCGAGTGATTCGGGTATTTTTTGGAGTACCGGAGAGTTACGGGAATTCGCCGGGGAGTACATGGGCCTTATTGGGTCATACAGGAATAGAGGAGAGAGGCCAAAAGGAAGGAGGCGCCCCCCCCCCCCTCTGGTCCGAATTGGACAAGGGGTGCAGCCCCCTTTTCCTTGTTCCTCTCCCCCTCTTTCCTTCTCTCCTACTTCAACAAGGAAAGGAGGAGTCCTACTCCCGGTGGGAATAGGACTCCCCCCTTGGCGCGCCCTCCTCCTAGGCCGGCCGCCTTCCCCCTTGCTCCTTTATATACGGGGGCTGGGGGCACCCCATAGACACAACAATTGATCTCTTGATCTCTTAGCCGTGTGCGGTGCCCCCCTCCACCATAATCCACCTCGATCATATCGTAGCGGTGCTTAGGCAAAGCCATGCGTCGGTAGAACATCATCATCGTCACCACGCCGTCGTGCTGACGAAACTCTCTCTCAACACTCGGCTGGATCGGAGTTCGAGGGACGTCATCGAGTTGAATGTGTGCAGAACTCGGAGGTGTCGTGCGTTCGGTACTTGATCGGTCGGATAGTGAAGACGTACAACTACATCAACCGTGTTGTGCTAACGCTTCCGCTTTCGGTCTACGAGGGTACATGGACAACACTCTCCCCTCTCGTTGCTATACATCACCATGATCTTGCGTGTGCGTAGGAATTTTTTTTGAAATTACTACGTTCCCCAACAGGAGGGCATATCCCCGACAGTTTCTGGGTCGTGTGGGAAGGACCCCCCCTCGCCCACACTCACTAGGCGACGGTTTCAAATGCCATCGCAGAAAGCGGTTAAAAACCGTTTGCATAGCACCTCGTTGTACTAGTGTTATGAATATGTGTATCACTATGATCGAGATTAAATAAACCATTTATATTGAGTGTATGGACATAGAAGGTTTTATTCATGTAAACAGAATAACAATTATTCCTTGACTTAAATGAATAACTGTATTACAATAAACATGATCCAATCATATTCATGGTCAATGCAAACACCAAATAACATTTATTTTAGGTTCAACACTAATCCCGAAGGTAAAGGGAGTGTGCGATGGTGATCTTATCAACCTTGAAATCACTTTCAACACACATCGTCACCTCACTATTAACTAGTCTCTGCAACTCCTATTTCGAGTTACTTATCTTAGTAACTGAACCGGTATCAAACACCTAGGGGTTACTACGAACACTAGTAAAATACACATCAATAACATGTATATCAAATATACCTTTGTTCACTTTGCCATCCTTCTTATCCGCCAAGTATTTGGGGTAGTTCCACTTCCAGTGACCATTCCCTTTGTAGTAGAAGCACTCAGTTACAGGCTTAGGTCTAGCTTTGGGCTTCTTCACGGGAATGGCAACTTGCTTGCCATACTTCTTGAAGTTCCCTTTCCCTTACCCTTTTTCTTGAAACTAGTGGTTTGTTAATCATCAACACTTGATGCTCTTTCTTGATTTCTACCTTCGCTCATTTCAGCATCGCGAAGAGCTTGGGAATCATTTTCATCATCCCTTGCATATTATAGTTCATCACGAAGTTCTAGTAACTTGGTGATAGTGACTAGAGAACTCTGTCAATCACTATCTAGAAGATTAACTCCCACTTGACTCAAGTGATTGTAGTACCCAAACATTCTGAGCATATGCTCACTAGCTGAGCTATTCTCCTCCATCTTGTAGGCAAAGTACTTGTCAGAGATATCATACCTCTTAACACGGGCATGAGTATGAAATATAATTTTCACCTCTTGGAACATCTCATATGCTCTATAGCATTCAAAAACATTTTTGAAGTCCCGGTTCTAAGCCATAAAGCATGGTGCACTAAACTATCAAGTAGTCATCATACCGACCTTGTCAAACGTTCATAATGTCTGCATCTGCTCCTGTAATAGTTCTGTCACCTAGCGGTGCATCAAGGACATAATTCTTCTGTGCAGCAATGAGAATAATCCTTGGATCATGGACCCAGTCCGCGTCATTGCTACTATCATCTTTCAACATAGTTTTTCTCTAGGAACATATCAAAAAATAAAATAGGGGAGCTATACGCGAGCTATTGATCTACAACATAGATATGCAAATACTATCAGGACTAAGTTCATGATAAAGTAAGTTCAATTAATCATATTACTTAAGAACTCCCACTTAGATAGACATCCCTCGAGTCATCTAAATGATCACATAATCCAAATCAACTAAACCATGTCCGATCATCACGTGAGATGGAGTAGTCTTCAATGGGGAACATCTCTATGTTGATCATATCTACTATATGATTCACATTCGACCTTTCGGTCTCCAGTATTCTGAGGCCATGTCTGTACATGCTAAGCTCGTCAAATTTAACCCAAGTATTCCGCATGTGCAAAACTGTCTTGCACCCATTGTATGTGAACATAGAACTTATCACACCCGATCATCACGTGATGTCTCAACACAACGAACTGTCGCAACGGTGCATACTCAGGGAGAACACTTATACCTTAAAATTTTAGTAAGGGATCATCTTATAATGCTACCGCCGTACTAAGCAAAATAAGATGCATAAAAGATAAACATCACATGCAATCAAAATATGTGACATGATATGGCCATCATCATCTTGTGCCTTTGATCTTCATCTCCAAAGCACCGTCATGATTTCCGTCGTCACTGGCTTGACACCTTGATCTCCATCGTAGTGGCGTGGTCGTCTCGCCAACTATTGCTTCTACAACTATCGCTAACGCATAGTGATAAAGTAAAGCAATTACATGGCGTTTGCATTTCATACAATAAAGAGACAACCATAAGGCTCTTGTCGGTCGCCAGTAACTTTACAAAACATGATAATCTCATCCAATAACATATATCACATCATGTCTTGACCATATCACATCACAACATGCCCTGCAAAAACAAGTTAGACGTCCTCTACTTTGTTGTTGCAAGTTTTACATGGTTGTTACGGGGTTCTAGCAAGAACCGTTCTTACCTACGCATCAAAACCACAACGGTGATTTATCAAGTTTGTTGTTTTAACCTTCAACAAGGACCGGCCGTAGTCAAATTCGATTCAAGTAAAGTTGGAGAAACAGACATCCGCCAGCCACCTTTATGCAAAACTAGTTGCATGTCTGACGGTGGAACCGGTCTTATGAACGTGGTCATGTAAGGTTGGTCTGGGCCGCTTCATCCAACAATACCTCCGAATCAAAATAAGACATTGGTGGTAAGCAGTATGATGATCACCGCCCACAACTCTTTGTGTTCTACTCGTGCATATCATCTACGCATAGACCTGGCTCGGATGCCACTGTTGGGGAACGTAGCATGCAATTTCAATAAGTTCCTACGCTCACGCAAGATCTATCTAGGAGATGCATAGCAACGAGAGGGGGAGAGTGTGTCCACGTACCCTCGTAGACCGAAAGCGGAAGCGTTTGACAATACGGTTGATGTAGTCGAACTTCTTCTTGTTCCGGCCGATAAAGCATCGAATGTACAACACCTCCAACTTCTGCACACGTTCAGTTCGATGACGTCCCTCGAACTCTTGATCCAGCAAAGTGTTGAGGGAGAGTTTTGTCAGCACGACGGCGTGGTGACGGTGATGGTGAAGTGATCCACGCAGGGCTTCGCCTAAGCACTACGACAATATGACCGGAGGCGTAAATTATGGAGGGGGGTGCCGCACACGGCTAGGAATCAATGTTGTGTGTTATAGCGGTGCCCCCCCCACGTATATATAGGTTGGAGGGAAGGAGAGGCAGCCAAGGGGGCGCCCAAGTAGGAGGAATCCTACTTGGGACCCTAGTCCAATTCGGCCTCCACCCTTTCCTTTTACCGGAAGGGGGAACAAGGAAGAGAGGGAGGAGGAGGGAAAGGGGGCGAACCCCCACCTCCTTCTCCTATTCGGCCTCCTTCCTTAGGGGGGTGCACCACCCCTTGTGGGCTGGTGTGCTTCCCTCCTATGGCCCATAAGGCCCATTGTTCCCCCAGGGGGTTCCGGTAACCCCCTCGGTATGCCCTGAAACACTTCCGGTGCCCGAATAACATCATCCTATATATGAATCTTTACCTCTTTACCAATTTGAGACTCCTCGTCATGTCCGTGATCTTATCCGGGACTCCAGGCAACATTTTGTCACCGAATCACATAACTCATATAATACAAAATCATCATCGAATGTTAAGCATGCGGACCAACTATGTAGACATGACTGAGACACCTCTCCGGTCAATAACCAACAGTGGAACCTGGATGCTCATATTGGTTCCCACATATTCTATGAAGATTGAGGGAGTCCTGGACTAAGGGGTCCTCGGGCGTCCGGCCTGTTAGCCATGGGCCGGACTGATGGGCTGTGAAGATGCGACGACCGAAGACCGTACCCGTGTCCGGATGGGACTCTCCTTGGCGTGGAAGGCAAGCTTGGCGACTGGATATGTAGATTCCCTTCTTTATAACCGACTTTGTGTAACCCTAGATCCTTCTAGTGTCTATATAAACCGGAGGACTTAGTTCGGATAGGGCAGACTCATTATCATAGCCATACAAGCTAGACCTCTAGGGTTTAGCCATTACGATCTCGAGGCAACTCTTGTAATACTCCTATTCATCAATATCAATCAAGCAGGACGTAGGGTATTACCTCCATAGAGAGGGCCCGAACCTGGGTAAACATCGTGTCCCTTGTCTCCTGTTACCATCGACCTTAGACGCACAGTTCGGGACCCCCTACCCGAGATCCGCCGGTTTTAACACCGACATTGGTGCTTTCATTGAGAGTTCCTCTGTGCTATCGCTAAAAGGTTTGATGGCCCCTTCAATCGTCAATAATGACACCGTCCGAGGAGAAACTTTCCTCCCCGGATAGATCTTCGTGTTCAGGGGCTTCGCACTACGGGCCAACTCGTTTGGCCATCTGGAGCAGATCGAAGGCTACGCCCCTAGCCATCAGGTCAGATTTGGGAGCTTGAACTACATTGCGGACATCCGTGGAGACTTGATCTTCGCCGGATTCGAGACTGCGGCAGCCGCTCCCGGTCACCCCGATGATGATGACCTAAATCAGTCATCCGGCCGCATCCAGGAGATTGCTCCTGTAACTGCTCTGGCCCTAGATCCGGAGCAAGCTACACCATCCAAGGATGGGAGGATCAGCCCCACCACGGAGGCCACTGATTCCACGGCATCGGGGTCGCACATAGACTTAGCCTCTCACGATGTTTTTGTCAGTGGAACTCCGGACTCGTCTCCGGCCGTAAGTTCAGAACCACGTAAGCCCGCGGATGCCGAGCTTGATCATCTATCGATCTTCAAATTTAGTGCCGCAGACATCTTCTAGCACTCGCACTTTGGCGATGTGGTAAATTCCTTAAAGAACCTATCCTTGGCGGAGGACTCACAGCCGAACTATATCCGGCTCGAACCAGGGGCTAACGGTGCAGAATTTTGCTTCCCACCCACCACCCACTTCATAGCCACGGTCAAGGATTCGACCGATACACTTGATTATGACTCTGAGAACATTTACAGTATGGACGATGATGCCGAAGACAACGAAGACCCCGTTGATACAGCTAATGAACAAGATGAACGGGAAGATGGGCAGGTTAGCCCTCGTAAACAAGCCACGCACGAAGATTCGGAGGACAACAATTACCTTCCGCTCTCTGAGGATGAGGTGAGCCTCGGCACCGAGGATTTCATCGTGCCTGAGGAACCTCTTGAGCAGGAGCGCTTCAAGTGCCAACTAATAGCCACTGCAAGGAGCCTGAAAAAGAAGCAGCAGCAGCTTCAAGCTGACCAAGATCTGCTCAATGATAGATGGACCGAAGTCCTAGCCGCCGAAGAATAAGGCCTTAGTGACTCGGCCAAAAGCTACCCGAAGCATTGATTGCTCCCCGAGGGCGACAACAAGGCGCTCAAGCCCATGCCATCACTGCACAAAGCAGCAGGTCGACCACAACTTGGTCCGGATAAAGCGGCAACTCAAGCCGAACACCAGACCGCCCCACCTCGCCGTAAAGGCAAGAACAAAATAGCTCAGGGTTGTGCATACGACCTTCAACAGGACTTGGGTAGTAGAGCAGGACACTCAAGAGCGATCTACGGATCGCGATGACATACCTCGACACGCGACGACGGCCACCTATTCGGACGTGACAAACCTAGCCACGCCCGGGCCGAAAACCGGAAATGGACTCCATCAGAGGTACGTCACAGTGTGGCCCAACATAGAGGCGCCGCACACCCTCTTTGCTTCACAGACGAGGTAATGGAGCATGAATTCCCAAATAGGTTCAAACCTATAAATATCGAATCATACGATGGAACAACGGATCCCATGGTATGGATCGAGGGCTTCCTCCTCCATATCCACACCACAAGGCCCGCGGAGACGGCCTTCATGCCATCAAATACCTACCACTAAAACTCAAAGGACCAGCTCGGTACTGGTTAAACAGTCTGCCGAAAAATTCTATTGGCAGCTCGGAAGATTTGGAGGACACCTTTCACGAAAACTTCCAAGGAACATATGTCCGGTCACCGGACGCCGATGACTTAAGTCACATTGTCCAGCAGCCCGGAGAGTCAGCTAGGAAGCTCTGGACTAGGTTCTTAGATAAAAAGAACCAAATCGTCGATTGTCCGGATGCGGAAGCCCTTGCGGCCTTTAAACACAGCATTCGGGATGAATGGCTTGCATGCCACCTCGGTCAAGAAGGACCTAGATCCATGACAGCCCTTACCGCTCTAATGACCCGCTTTTGCGTGGGAGAAGACAGTTGGCTCGCTCATAGAAGCAATAGCGCCAGTGACTCGGGCACTTCTGAAATCCGAGACGGCAATGGCAAGCCACGACGAAGCAAACACAACAGTTGCAGTGATAATGAAAGATCACGCGACATAGCGGTCAACGCCGGATTCAGCAATCCCAATCCCGGTCAACGGAAAAAGCCATTCAAGGCAAACAGAGACGGACCATCCAACCTAGACACGATACTGGACCGACCCTGCCAGATTCACGGCCATCCCAATAAACTAGCTAATCATACCAATAGAAGTTGTTGGGTCCTCAAGCAGGCCGACAAGCTCAACGCCGAACACAAGGGAAGGGGGATGCCAGGCAATAGGGACGACGGAGTGGTTCACCAGCCAAATGCCGGGGGTCAGAAGCAATTTCCCCCCAAAGATCGATCAAATCCGGAGCAGAAATAGCAGTTTGGCTTTCGTTGCCCATCTCATATACCCGTTAAAACTATACCGCACATACATAACTACACACTTAAGATACCATGGGCATTGGCGGAAGCATAATACGGACAAGTCTGCAAGCACTCCGGTAACATTTTTATCTACTTTCCTTTTTCTTTCTTCATTATCTCTTAAAAACAGGTGGTGCAAAGGAGAAACATCTAAGACCGACTCCATCGGAGTTCGGATCCGTACACTCACCTATGGGGCTACTTCCTTCAAGGATTCCCCTCGCTGAGGACATGCAGCACGGACGTGCGACAGGAGGCCCAAAATAACTTTTTGTAGACCGCACTCTTTTTCGAGTCTATAACATGCCTTTTTCCTCTGCCTTCGACCCAGGGCATATCAAATAGCTGAGGTCGTGGCCTTTATATATATCAAGTAATCTTTGGCATATTGCTCAAGTCCCAATTCACATTACCTGAATTAATCATCCGCATCTTTCCGCAAATGAACACGCCCCCTATGGTTGTTTCACAGATATACCCCGGGCTTAACTTGTCAGGGGCTCGGTACGGGAACAAATGAGTTGCCAACAAAGTCCGAATAGCTTTTACAGCGTACTTCGGCGTCGCGAGTTTGGCCTTATATGCATCAGCTCCGAATCATGTCTTGGGTTAATAGTTGGGTTGCCCAGCTCCTGTGCTTGCTATCCTACGTTCCGCTCTATCGGCTAGGGTAGTAAAGGGAGAACTACTACGATTGTGCTTCCGGTTCACCTGGCTCAGCACCTCAGTAGAGAAAGCAGAAAATTGACTGTCATGATGCGGCGAGAGCTGGTCAACCACTCGATGACTTATCGGAATCTCTAGTGATTCCTCCGTGTCACACGAAGGACCTCTTTCCAGTCAAATAAGTAAACGCATCGTATGAATAAGCCGCGTACATACCAGGGGCTATGTCGTAGACCCACCATAAAACTCATATGGCTAAGTTAAAGTGTTAACGCCCTATAGTCTGGTTGCCTGGTTCGCTACTTTGACACCTCCTTCACGGACCAAGACGTTGGGTCAAGACGTATCAAATGCTTTCTTGAACACCCCGTACTTCCTACGAGGGGGCTGAAGCCGACGACTGGAAAACTTTCAGATTATATTAAAACGGCCGCACAGGAGGAATACAAACTTTCGAGAAACATAAAAACAGATTAACTATAAAATTGTCTTGTACAATTCTCATACACCTCACTCGAACATTATGTCTTTCGAGCATTGACCCTCTATCAAGCGGGCGGCCACTAGGACGTCTTCAAAATAATGCTCCGGTTCGTGGCGGTCCTTGCCCTTGGGTGGACTCTTCACTGCAACATCGATGGCCTTCATCTTCCCCCAGAATGTCTTGACTCGGGCAAAGGCCATCCGTGCACCCTCGATGCACATCGACCGCTTCACAACATCGATACGTGGAACCGCGCCAACAAGCCGTTGCACCAAGCCAAATTAACTATTCAGAACAGGCTCAATTTGCCATAACCGGATTATGACGTTCTTCATGGCAGCGCCGGATATCCTATGAAGCTCGGCCCACTGGGACATCTGCTCATTCAGCAAAAGGGGGCACTTCGACGCGCCGAATTGTGACCAGAAAAGCTTCTCCGTTGCATACCCCTCTCGCGCCTGGTAAAACTGCACCGCATAGAAAGAACTCTTCGGCAAGTCTAAAAACTCGTCCGGAGAACTCCACAATTGGTTAAGCTGAGCATAGTTCGGATCGCCGAACTTAGTCTGTAGCAAAAAGGCTCACTAGCCGCAATCTCCCTAGCTTGCTGGATCTCCTCACGAGCGGCTCTGGATTCAGACCGCGGTTCTCTCACCTCTCGTAAGGCCTTGTCAATTTCACCTGTTTTGGCTTCATTCTCCTTCTCAAGGAGTTCACAGCGGCTAGCAGCATTTTTAGTTCGAGCGCCATCGTGGATATCTTCTCCTCGTCTTGACGCCGAGCAGCTCGTTCGGCTTTTAACTCAGCCGATGCCTTTTCGGCAGCCACATTACTACACCGGGCCTGCTCCTTGGCCCGAGCCAGCTCCGCCCGAAGAATTTCAATGGCGGCAGCACCATCTGCAGCCATGCATATTACAGTATATAACTTTCAGCATCATGCTTATATCACAACAATGTATGTGAAGGGAGTGCCCCGGATACATACCTTGCGATTTGTCAAGACGCGTACTGATTAACGCAATGTCATCCCTGGCCACATCAAGCTTCCATTGTAGCTCGGCAATATCCGTAGTTTGGGAAGTAGCCAGGGGGAAGCGGCCTGTGTTCAAGTTAATCAGATTAGTCCTTGAATATTTCTTCTTGATCCTCCGTTCGCCTCCCATTGGAAGCCAACCCGAGTCTCAGGGGCTACTATCTATACACAGGTGTATTTTGCGAATAAAACACAATTGCACATATTACAGTACAAACCTCGAAGCCTCTTAGTAGGCTCGCAAAGGCCTCATCTAATCCGCTCTTCGTGGACAGGACCTTTTCAACCACCGTGCCCATCAAGGTACGATGTTCCTCTGAGATGGACGCCTGTCGCAGCATGTTCGTCAAGATATCCGGCGCCTCTGGGTCTCCAGAGGCTGCCATAGGAGTACGGCCACCCTTTGAAGGGATCCGTTCATTCGTATCCAGCTATATACCGGATAGTTCGGGGCCCTCATTGTTGTTCCCCGGACCCTGGGCCACCGAAGTATCACCTTCGAGTAATGTCTTCATCATCCCTTGCACCACTTGTTGGTCGGGGGAGACCCTCCGCAATGACACCTCGAAGTCGTCCGCCCTATTGGACGGAGAGGCCGGTGGGGGCGTCTCGCTTTCCATCATCTCTGGGAGAAGGTCCCCGAGGAAGAGGATTGTTGAGGAAGACTGTGTGTTGAGCTGCAAAAAACATATATCCCAGGCATTATAAGAAAATAACGGGATATGTTTAAAACAGCCTTGTTCACTTACGATTTGGCCTGAGGCTTGTCCTCATCATGAGACTGCGCTTCGACGTCCTCCAAGCCCGAGCCACCCACCTAAGGCATCTTGCCTCTCTTAGGAGCCTGCTCCTCGCAATCTTCGGAGGCGGCACTTTTCTTCCTAAGAGCGAAGGAGACAGTGGCCACCCTTCACTTTTGTCTTCGGATGAAGGGATTTTGATTCCTCCGGACACAAAGTACGATGTACCCTTGGAATAGGGGCCATCTTTGGTCCTCTCACTCTCCGCCTCGCCCTCCTTCACATGCATCTGGTATGGTGCCAGGGCCAGCATCCTTGTTAGAATAGGATTCACTGGGCCCTCGGGCAGAGGGGCCAAACACATAATTAGTTCCGCCTTCTTTATCCAGCCTTGGAAGAGGATAGCTTGCTTAGTACCATATTATGGTATGCATAATTACAAAGTGTTCGGGAGCCAAGTGCTTACCGGGTATCCGGACGGGTGCAGTTAAGGCCAGCGTCCTCGGTAGTGTCCGGCCAATGTTTCCGCTTTCCAAAAAATAACTTCCACATCCTTTCGTATGTGGTGCCGAAGAAGTATTGGAGGGTTTGTGGTCCTTCTGGATTAAACTCCCACATGCGGTGAGACCTGCACTGGCGTGGCAGGATTCGGCGAACTAACATCACTTGGATCACGTTGACAAGATCGATGTCTCTCTCGAGGAGGGTTTGGATGCGGCTCTGTAAAGTCTGCACCTCATCAACTGATCCCCAGTACAGCCCCTTGTTGACCCATGATGCAAGTTGTAACGGTGGGCCAGGACAGAATGTGGGTGCAACTACCCACTTGGTGCTCCGGGGCTTCGTAACGTAAAACCACTCCCGCTGCCAGTGATTGGAAGTTCCGGTAAAAGAACCTTTTGGCCAAGGAGTGCTGGTGAGTTGGCTGATCATAGCACCGCCGCACTCCACCTGTTCCTCATCGACTATCTTCGGCTTCACACTGAAGGTCTTGAGCCATAAGCCGAAGTGTGGGGGGGTTCGGAGGAAGGCCTTGCATGTAATGATAAACGCCGAGACGTGGAGGATAGAGTCCGGGGCTGGGTCATGAAAATCTAGTCAGTAATAAAACATTAGCCCCCGGACGAAGGGGTGAAGAGCGAACCCTAGCCCCCAGAGGAAGTGGGAGATGAATACGACCCTCTCACCAGATCTAGGGGTCGAAATAACCTGTCCTTGAGCAGGAAGCCTGTGGTGGACCTCCGCGGTCAAATATCTGGCTGCCCAAAGCTTTGCGATATCCTCCTCTGTAATGGAGGAAGCCACCCATCGGCCTTGAGAGCTGGGTCCGGACATGATGGGGAGGCTTGAAACAATGAAGTCGAACCTTGGGTGTTAGAGCTCGAGGTTGGGAAGACTGAGGAGAGGTTTGGCATAAAAGGACGGCCCTTGGTTCCTTCATAAAGGCCGCGGGTATTGAACGCCTCCTCCTAAGCGTAAGAGCCTGCCTATTCCTAAGGAATCTTTCCCGCAGGACGGTTGGGTTACCCACGCTCATATTGATGAAAATCTCGCAATTAGGGGACACGATCTCTGCTTCGACAAGACATGTCAATGAAAACCATGCCCCGAAACATGGAACGGTGGGACGGGAAATAGTTCGAAATAATGACCGAGAAGCGTGACATCATATTACTTAAGTTGTCAGCAGATTGGATTCGTGGAATACTATACTCTCTATGACTGTGTGTTGCAGATCTGGACACGTTTGTTTCATCCAAAGACTATTTTGGAGTTCAGAAGGAGGAACCGCCTTGCAATGCCGAAGACAAAACTACGCGTCGAATATCTTGTCATTGAAGCCAGGTTCAAGGGCTACTGAGGGAGTCCTGGACTAAGAGGTCCTCGGGCGTCCGGCCTGTTAGCCATGGGCCGGACTGATGGGCTATGAAGATGCGAAGACCGAAGATTGTACCCGTGTCTCGATGGGACTCTCCTTGGCGTGGAAGGCAAGCTTGGAGACCAGATATGTAGATTCCCTTCTTTGTAACCGACCTTGTGTAACCCTAGATCCTTCTGGTGTCTATATAAACCGGAGGACTTAGTTTGGATAGGGCAGACTCATTATAATAGCCATACAAGCTAGACCTCTATGGTTTAGCCATTACGATCTTGAGGTAGATCAACTCTTATAATACTCCTATTCATCAATATCAATCAAGCAGGACGTAGGGTATTACCTCCATAGAGAGGGCCCAAACCTGAGTAAACATCGTGTCCCTTGTCTCCTGTTACCATCGACCTTAGATGCACAGTTCGGGACCCCCTACCCAAGATCCGCCGATTTTGACACCGACAGAGATCCTTATCGGTCGTATCGTAATGACAACATACGTTATTCCCTTTGTCATCTGTATGTGTACTTGCCCGTGATTCGATCGTCGGTATCTTCATACCTAGTTCAATCTCGTTACCAGCAAGTCTCTTTACTCGTTCCGTAATGCATGATCCCGTAACTAACTCATTAGTCACATTGCTTGCAAGGCTTCTTATGATGTGCATTACCAAGAGGGCCCAGAGATACCTCTTCGATACTCGGAGTGACAAACCCTAATCTCGATCTATGCTAAGCCAACAAACACCTTCGGAGATACCTGTAGAGCATCTTTATAATCATCCAGTTACATTGTGACGTTTGATAGCACACAAGGTATTCCTCCGGTATCCGAGAGTTGCATAATCTCATAGTCAAAGGAATATGTATATGACATGAAGATGGCAATAGCAATAAAACTTAATGATCAACATGCTAAGCTAACGGGTGGGTCTTGTCCATCACATCATTCTCCTAATGGTGTGATCATGTTCATCAAATCACAACAGATGTTTATGGTTAGGAAACTTAACCATCTTTGATTAACGAGCTAGTCTAGTAGAGGCTTACTAGGGACACAGTGTTTTGTCTATGTATCCAACATGTATCAAGTTTCTGGTTAATGCAATTCTAGCATTAATAATAAACATTTATCATGATATAAGTAAATATAAAATAACAACTTTATTATTGCCTCTAGGGCATATTTCCTTCAGTAACATTCACACTTGGTGCAAAGCTTAGATTTATCAAACCTGGGCTTTGAAGTGCCTTTTCCCTTGCCTGTGTTTCTGGATCTCCTGTTCCCATTGCACTTTCACTTGTGCTCGAAATTGGATTGTTTACCCTGAAAGGTACCATTAAACTTTTGTCTATTCACAGCATTCAGATGAACTTCAGGTAAACGTTGTGCCCCAACTAGGCGTTGAGAGCCATTCTTAGCAAGTAGCTCATCATGCTTTTCAGCCTGAAGTAACATGTGAATAAGCTCGGAATAGACAGTGTAGTTACGAGCACGGTATTGTGGTTGGAGGATCCTATCTGAAGGAAGCATAGTAGACAGAATTTTCTCTATCTTCTCCCCCTCAGTAGGTTCCTTCTCACAAAAGTGCAGTTTGGAACCGATCTTATGAACAGCATGATTTTACTCACCGATGGATTCGAAATCCTGAAGACGGAGATGAGTCCAATCATGGAGTGCTTCTGGCAGGACTACTGCCTTCTGTTGTTCATACCTTGTTTTGAGGGCCAGAAATAGAGTTGATAGAGGCGAGGGGCCCGATCTTTCGATGAGATGGTGGCTATCGTTTTGGTGGAAGTCAACTTTGACGATCTGACTACGAACGTGCGAGGACGTCGCGCCTTAGCAATCTCTAAACCAACTCCGAGAGGTTATTGACCACGCCGAAGCACGATCAACCTGACCACGAGGGTCTATTTCCTGCAAGCAACAAAGAACAAGCAAGAAATTGAAATTGCAATCTGGATATTGCGAATATAAGAGGAAATCTTTATTGATGAAGGTGGGGTTATGTGACGTCTTGGTTTGGTCGTTGGACACAAACGAAGTACGTGAAGTTGCAGCTATGGCGAACTTTTAATCTAAACAAAACCCAAAGTCTAAACGACGCCCTAAGGGCTGTATATATGGAGGAAGAGGGGGGAATTTCGTGGCCCTTGGAGGAGGGGTCCGAAACCAACCCTAACTCTTGTTTCCCCACACATACGGACTCTAAAAACAGCCTATACTTAAGTATTTCAAAAATACATGGGCCTGGCCCAATAATAAGGTGACGCAACACCTAGAATAGCATCTGGACGAAATTTATGAAGTGGCATCTTGTATATTTTGTCCAAGGCTTCATGCACTCCTTATGGTGGCTTCAAAGTCCTAAAATCATCACTTGTAACTCCGTTCTGGATCCCCTTGCACATGCCATAATCTCCATGCTTGGTCTTGCTCCAGTGTTCATCCATCTTATCCATGACAGACCCTTCATTTGTAAGCAAAACAAATGTATCCAATTTAGGCAGCATCATATCCTCATGAACATCAGAATCATTACCAAGAAACGAAAGTGCCTGATAATTTAATTGGCGTGCGCAAGCGCTAGTAATTGGTCCAGTGTGTATAGCAGCAGGGGCTGTGGATGTAACAATGGTATTGATGTCCTCATCATCCTCCCCTTCTTGAAATGAAGTCGTCCTCGACAAAAGCTCATCTTCCTCACCCAAATAAGGCTTCAAATCTGCAATGTTAAAAGTGGGACTAACCCCAAAATCTGCAGGCAGCTCAAGTTTATATGCATTATCATTTATTTTCTCTAACACTTTAAAAGGACCATCAGCACGTGGCATTAGCTTTGATTTGCGCAAATTAGGAAATCTATCCTTACGCAAATGTAATGAAACAAGATCTCCAGGTGCAAACACAACATGTTTTCTACCCTTATCTCCAGCAAGTTTATATTTAGCATTCATACGCTCAATCTTTTTCTTAGTTAACTCATGCATTTTTAAAATCAATTCAGCACGTTCTTTAGCATCAAAATTAACCTTCTCCGAAGATGGAAGAGGCAACAAATCAATAGGTGCACGAGGTAGGAAACCATACACAATTTCAAAAGGGCACTTAGTAGTAGAATGCAATGAACGATTATAAGCAAATTCAATATGAGGCAAGCATTCTTCCCACATTTCTTATTATTCTTCAAAACAGCCCTAAGCATAGTAGACAATGTTCTATTGACTACTTCAGTTTGTCCATCAGTTTGGGGTGACAAGTAGTACTAAAAAGCAATTTAGTCCCCAATTTAGCCCATAAACATCTCCAAAACTGGCTAAGAAATTTAGTATCATGATCGGAAACAATTATATTTGGCACACCATGCAAGCGAATAATTTCACGAAAGAACAAATCAGCAACATTAACAGCATCATCGCTTTTATGACATGGTATAAAGTGTGCCATTTTCAAGAATCTATCCATGAAAAAAAATATGCTATCCCTCCCCTTCTTTGTTCGACGTAAACCTAAAACAAAGTCAATAGATATATCCTCCCAAGGAACACTAGGTACAGGCAAAGGCATATATAAACCATGAGGATTGAGTCGTGACTTAGCTTTTTGACATGTAGTGCAGCGAGCAACAAAACGCTCAACATCCCTCTCATCTTTGACCAAAAGAAATGTGTAGCAAGTATATCCTCCGTCTTCTTGACGCCAAAGTGTACCATTAATCCTCCTCCATGCACCTCCTGCAACAACAAAAGACGAACGGAGCTAGCTGGAATGCATAGCTTGTTAGCACGGAACACAAATCCATCATTAACAACGAACTTGTTCCAAGTTCTTCCTTCTTTACACTTCTGCATTACATCTTTAAAATCAGCATCAAGCACATATTGATCTTTGATGGTCTCCAAACCAAATATTTTGAAGTCAAGTTGTGAAAGCATAGTATAGCGACGAGACAATGCATCAGCAATAACATTTTCTTTACCCTTCTTGTGCTTAATAACATAAGGGAAAGTCTCAATGAATTCAACCCATTTAGCATGTCTACGATTCAGTTTAGCCTGACTTTTAATATGTTTCAAAGATTCATGATCAGAATGTATAACAAATTCTTTATGCCATAAATAATGTTGCCATGTCTCTAAAGTTCTAACAAGAGCATATAATTCTTTATCATAAGTAGAATAATTCAGACTAGGCCCACTCAATTTTTCAGAAAAGTATGCAACAGGTTTGTCATCTTGTAGTAACACACCTCCTAATCCAATTCCACTAGCATCACATTCAAGCTCAAAAGTCTTATTAAAATCAGGAAGTTGGAGTAAAGGAGCTTGTGTCAACTTATCTTTCAATACCGTGAAGGCTTCTTCCTGTGCGGTACTCCAAACAAAAGGCACATCCTTCTTTGTAAGCTCATTGAGAGGTGCAGCAATGGTGCTGAAATCTCTCACAAAATGCCTATAGAATCCAGCGAGGCCAAGAAAACTCCTCACTTGTGTGACCTTTTGGGTTGCGGACAACTCTCAATAGCTTCAATCTTCGCTTTAACAACTTCAATTCCCTGTGGAGTAACAACATAGCCAAGAAAACATACTCGGTCGGTGCAGAAGGTGCACTTCCCAAGGTTACCAAACAAACGTGCATCACGTAGAGCAATAAAAACAGCACGTAAATGTTCCAAATGTTCCTCCAAAGATTTGCTATAAATCAGTATATCATCAAAATAGACTACCACAAATCGTCCAATGAAAGCACGTAAAACTTCGTTCATTAGTCTCATGAAAGTACTAGGTGCATTAGTTAACCCAAAAGGCATGACTAACCACTCATATAAACCAAACTTAGTTTTAAATGTCGTTTTCCATTCATCTCCCAATTTCATATGAATTTGATGGTATCCACTACGCAAATCAACTTTGGAGAATATTGTAGAGCCACTCAATTCATCAAGCATGTCGTCTAGCCTAGGAATAGGATGACGATAACGAATAGTAATATTATTAATGCCTCTATAATCAACACACATACGCGACGTACCATCCTTTTTCGGCACTAAAATGATAGGAACAGCACAAGGACTAAGGGATTCACGTATATAACCTTTGTCGAGCAGCTCCTGTACTTGACGCATAATCTCCTTCGTCTCCTCTCGATTGGTACAGTATGGCGCATGGTTGGGTAATGATGCACCGGGAATTAAGTCAATTCGATGTTCAATCCCTCGAATAGGTGGTAATCCCGGTGGCACGTCTTGTGGAAAGACGTCAGCGAACTCCTACAAAATGTTAGTGACAGCAGGAGGCAAAGAGGAAGGCACGTCCTCGAATGAAAATAATGCCTCTTTGCACACAAAAGCATAGCAAACAGATTTGCTAAAATCTAGATCATCAATATCAGATTTGGTGGCAAGTAAACATGCACTTTTCAATTTAATTTCAGAAGCAACACTAGATGGTTTATTATTAGGCTTCATTTGTTGCTCAAATTCTTTTGCCACAATCTGATTTTCACTCTTATTTTTCTCCTATTTTGCTTTATTAGCTCTATTAATATCATCTTTCAAAATAGAATCAGGAGTCATAGGAAGCAAAGTAATATTTTTATCCTTATGAACAAGAGTATATTGATTGTTTCTACCATGGTGTACAGAATTTTTATCAAATTGTCATGGTATACCAAGTAATAAGGAACATGCTTGCATAGGTACCACATCACAATCAACATAATCAGCATATGTAGAGATACTAAAATGCACACGAACAGTACGTGTTACCTTAACCTTGCCGCTGTTGTTGAACCATTGGATGTAGTAAGGATGTGGATGTGGTCTTGTTGTGAGAGATAGCTTCTCCACCATCTCCATGCTAGCCAAGTTGTTGCAGCTCCCTCCATCTATGATGACGCGAACATAACGTTCCTTCACAAATCCCTTTGTATGAAACAAATTATGCCTCTGATTTTGCTCAGCTTGTGTAACCTGCACACTCAAAACACATTGAGCAACTAAACATTCATACCTGTCAGCATCTTCAGCAGCCATGTATTGCGTCTCATGATCAAAATCATCTCCACCGTGTTCTTCATGTTTAATAAGAGCCAAAGTGTCCTCATCATAGTCACTAGCGGACTCATACTCACCATCCTCAGTAGCAATCATCACACGCTGAGATTTGCATTCTCTCGCAAAATGTCCTCTTCCCTTACAACGACGACAAATAATATCACTTGTGTGCCCTGTTGATGCCATGGAAGAAGAAGAGCTCTACGCAGGCCCGGGAGGTGTACTCTTGGCAGATAGTGGTGGTTGTGCCTGCTTTCTTGTATCATGGCTGGAGGTGGCACCTGATGGAGGTGCTGGTGTAGTGGAAGTAGAGAATGCACGTGGTGTCCATGATGAAGATTGACCTGCAGAAAAGTTAGTCCGCGCCAATGCATGTCGATCCTGCACTTCACGTTCAGCTTTACAAGCAAGATGGAATAAACGAGTGATATTAGTATACTCCTTATACTCTAAAATGGTCTGAATCTCTCTATTTAATCCACCCATAAAACGTGCAAGCATAGCTTCATTCTCCTCAACAATACCACATCTAATCATGCCAGTTTGTAATTCCTGATAATATTCTTCTATAGAATTTTTTCCTTGTCTTAAACGCTGCAGTTTTTGAAGTAATTCACGTTGATAATATGGTGGAACCCAACGAGTACGCATAGCAGTTTTCAAAACAGCCCAAGTAGTTGGAATAGGATATAATCTACAATGTTCAGACCACCAAACACATGTGAAGCTAGTGAAAGCACAAACAGCAGCAGGAACACGTCTCTCCTCAGGATATTGTAAACATGTAAAATGTTGTTCAGTTTCTAACTCCCAAGTAAGATATATATTAGGAACATATCTACCCTCAAATGGTGGAATATTCAATTTCAGTTTAGGAAGATGGTCATGATCCCGTACCTCATATGGTGGTGCAGCCCTACCATTGCGATGATATACCTGAGGACGACCTGGTGTTGCTGGTTGCACATAGTTCTGATTTTGATCAACCTCATCCTCGTAATGGTCCTCCACCTCTGCAGTAGCAGGAGGAGCGATAGAAGCATCAACAGCGGCACCAGAATTTTGCCCAGGGTCAATGGGAACGCGCTGTGCTCGTCCCACTTGATTTGGAAAGCGACGTTGTTGTTGTTGTTGTAGAGGTGCGTTAGGGGCAGCCGATGGTGGTGGTGGAAGACGCGCAAGCAATTCATTAAACTTGTTGTCGAGCTTTGTTTTGAACGTCTTGTCCATGCCATCTATCTTCTCCATGGCCTCTTCAAATCTGTTTAGCACATCTTGCACCTGTCCACTCATCATTTGCTGAAATTTATCATGCAACTCTTTATTCGTCATGTTCTCCCAGTCAGTCTCGTCGACTTGTGATCCTGCCATGGTTAGCAGTAATAGAAACACACAAGAATATGATCCTACAAACTACTAACAAGAGGTGGTGGTGGGTGTCACAAATCCGTCAAGCAAATCTCAAATTCTTACCAGTTCTTATCCAGCAGCAGGCGGTGATCGGCACCCGTCGTAGTCAAAACTCTCAAAGCTTGGATAGAGCGATTACCAGGGAGAGTCAAATGCATGACATAGATGTATGTGGAGCTGGGAAGGCTTATAATATGGTAGCAAAAAGGGTCAGCAATAATCAAATCAGAGATGCAAAGTTGAATAAATGCTCAACGACGGTACTGTGTTGGTCCTAGGCTAGACCGTGCTAGAGACGCCAGCCTAGAACACTAACAAAATCACGACGCTGCACGTAAACAAGGGAGGAGCACGCTCTGAAAAAAAATTCTTTTTTTTTCTTTTTTTACTTTTTCATCTTTTTTTTTGCTCCGCAACAAATTTTTTTCGAAAAAGTCTACAAATGGTCCAAAAACTGCCTAGCCCCGGAATTTTCCAGACTTAGTTTTTTTTTAGTTTGGAACTATTTTTCTTATGCGGGTAGCACGAAAGTTCGGGAGTCCTACTCTATCACGACTTGGAGTATCGCGTGATCTGGAAATCCAAAACAAAGTAACAAAATACTGGACTCGGACTAGGACTGGTGGCGGAGATGAATCTGGTGGAACTCGGACTGGTGGCGGCGATGAATCTGGTGGAACTCGGACTGGTGGCGGATATATGTTGCAGGTGGACTCGGATTGGCGTGATGGCAGTGGATATGTGGTATATGGAAGCGGCGATGACGATGGTGGTATATGGCAGCGGTGATGACGATGGTGGTATATGGCAGCGGTGACGATGATAGTGGTATATGGCAGCGGTGATGATGATGATGTGGCGGCGGCGTGAGTAATTGTGAACAGAACTCGAAACTCTAAAGGACTAGACACTAAGACCAGCAACTAGACACGACGATGCAACTGCAAACTCAACAATGCAAAACCCTAAAAAGACTATGCAATGGCTCAGATTGGTTCGGATATGATGAACTAACCCTAATTTTTTTTGTGATTTTTTTGTGGACTGTAGGTATGAAGAACATACTCGATCTAAACTACGAAAAACTGTAAAATCTCACTGAGCAACCTGAAAATCTGATACCACTTGATAGAGGCGAGGGGCCCGATCTTTCGATGAGATGGTGGTTATCATTTTGGTTGAAGTCAACTTTGACGATCCGACTACGAATGTGCGAGGATGTCGCGCCTTAGCAATCGCTAAACCAACTCCGAGAGGTTATTGACCACGCCGGAGCACGATCAACCTGACCACGAGGGTCTATTTCCTGCAAGCAACGAAGAACAAGCAAGAAATTGAAATAGCAATCTGGATATTGTGAATATAAGAGGAAAGCTTTATTGATGAAGGTGGGGTTCTATGACGTCTTGGTCTGGTCGTTGGACACAAATAAAGTACGCGAAGTTGCAGCTATGGCAAACTTTTAATCTAAACAAAACCCAAAGTCTAAATGACGCCCTAAGGGCTGTATATATGGAGGAAGAGGGGGGATTTCGTGGCCCTTGGAGGAGGGGTCCTAAACCAACCCTAACTCTTGTTTCCCCACACATACGGACTCTAAAAACAGCCTATACGTAAGTATTTCAAAAATACATGGGCCTGGACCAATAATAAGGTGACGCGACACCTAGAATAGCCTCTGGACGAAATTTATGAAGTGGCATCTTGTATATTTCGTCCAAGGCTTCATGCACTCCTTATGGTGGCTTCAAAGTCCTGAAATCATAGTCACTAGCGGACTCATACCCACCATCCTCAGTAGCAATCATCACATGCTGAGATTTGCATTCTCTCGCAAAATGTCCTCTTCCCTTACAATGACGACAAATAATATCACTTGTGTGCCCTGTTGATGCCATGGAAGAAGAAGAGCTCTGCGCAGGCCCGGGAGGTGTACTCTTGGTAGATAGTCGTGGTTGTGCGTGCTTTCTTGTATCACGGCTGGAGGTGGCACCGGATGGAGGTGCTGGTGTAGTGGAAGTAGAGGATGCATGTGGTGTCCATGATGAAGATTGACCTGCAAAAAAGTTAGTTCACGCCAATGCATGTTGATCCTGCACTTCACGTTCAGCTTTACAAGCAAGATGAAATAAACGAATGATATTAGTATACTCCTTATACTCTAGAATGGTCTGAATCTCTCTATTTAATCCACCCATAAAACATGCAAGCATAGCTTCATTCTCCTCAATAATACCGCATCTAATCATGCCAGTTTGTAATTCCTGATAATATTTTTCTACAGAATTTTTTCCTTGTCTTAAACGCTGCACTTTTTGAAGTAATTCACGTTGATAATATGGTGGAACCCAACGAGTACGCATAGCAGTTTTCAAAACAGCCCAAGTAGTTGGAATAGGATATAATCTACAATGTTCAAACCACCTTACACATGTGAAGCTAGTGAAAGCATAAACAGCAGCAGGAACACGTCTCTCCTCAAGATATTGTAAACATGTAAAACGTTGTTCAGTTTCTAACTCCCAAGTAAGATATATATCAGGAACATATCTACCCTCAAATGGTGGAATATTCAATTTCCGTTTAGGAAGATGGTCATGATCTCGTACCTCATATGGTGGTGCAGCCCTACCATTGCGATGATATACCTAAGGACGACCTGGTGGTGGTGGTGGTGGTGGTTGCACGTAGTTCTGATTTTGATCAACCTCATCCTCGTAATGGTCCTCCACCTCTG
This sequence comes from Triticum dicoccoides, assembly GCF_002162155.2. Classification (NCBI taxonomy): domain Eukaryota; kingdom Viridiplantae; phylum Streptophyta; class Magnoliopsida; order Poales; family Poaceae; genus Triticum; species Triticum dicoccoides. The sequence continues at coordinate 200,430,072 of NC_041382.1, forward strand.
CAGTAGCAGCAGGAGCGACAGAAGCATCAACAGCGGGACCAGAATTTTTCCCAGGGTCAATGGGAACGCGTTGTGCTCGTCCCACTTGATTTGGAAAGTGACGTTGTTGTTGTTGTAGAGGTGCGTTAGGGGCAGCCGGTGGTGGTGGTGGAAGACACGCGAGCAATTCATTAAATTTGTTATCGAGCTTTGTTTCGAACGTCTTGTCCCTGCCATCTTTCTTCTCCATGGCCTCTTCAAATTTGTTTAGCACATCTTGCACCTATCCACTCATCATTTGCTGAAATTTATCATGCAACTCCTTATTCGTCATGTTCTCCCAGTCAGTCTCGTCGGCTTGTGATCCTGCCATGGTTAGCAGCAATAGAAACACACAAGAATATGATCCTACAAACTACTAACAAGAGGTGGTGGTGGGTGTCACAAATCCGTCAAGCAAATCTCAAATTCTTATCGGTTCTTACCCAGCAGCAGGCGGTGATCGGCATCCGTCGTAGTCAAAACTCTTAAAGCTTGGATAGAGCGATTACCAGGGAGAGTCAAACGCACGACGTAGATGTATGTGGAGCTGGGAAGGCTTATAATATGGTAGCAAAAATGGTCAGCAATAATCAAATCAGAGATGCAAAGTTGAATAAACGCTCAACGACGGTACTGTGCTGGTCCTAGGCTAGACCGTGCTAGAGACGCGAGCCTAGAACACTAACAAAATCACGACGTTGCACGTAAACAAGGGAGGAGCATGCTCTGAAAAAAAAATTCTTTTTTTACTTTTTCTTTTGCACTTTTTTTCCTCTATTTTTTGCTCCGCAGCAAAAAAAAATCGAAAAAGTCTACAAATGGTCCAAAAACTGCCTAGCCAGAATTTTCCAGACTTAGTTTTTTTTAGTTTGGAACTATTTTTCTTCTGCGGGTAGCACGAAAGTTCAGGAGTCCTACTCTATCACGACTTGGAGTATCGCGTGATCTGGAAATCCAAAACAGAGTAACAAAATATTGGACTCGGACTAGGACTGGTGGCAGAGATGAATCTGGTGGAACTCGGACTGGTGGCGGTGATGAATCTGGTGGAACTCGGACTGGTGGCGGATATATGTTGCAGGTGGACTCGGATTGGCGTGATGGCGGTGGATATGTGGTATATGGAAGCGGCGATGGCGATGGTGGTATATGGCAGCAGTGATGACAATGGTGGTATATGGCAGCGGTGACGATGATGGTGGTATATGGCAGCGGTGATGATGATGATGCGGCGGCGGCGTGACTACTTGTGAACAGAACTCGAAACTCTAAAGGACTAGACACTAAGACCAGCAACTAGACACGACGATGCAACCGCAAACTCAACAATGCAAAACCCTAAAAAGATTATGCAATGGCTCAGATTGGTTCAGATATGATGAACTAACCCTAATTTTTTGTGGTTTTTTCGTGGACTGTAGGTATGAAGAATAGACTCGATCTAAACTACGAAAAACTATAAAATCTCACCAAGCAACCTGAAAATCTGATACCACTTGATAGAGGCGAGGGGCCCGATCTTTTAATGAGATGGTGGCTATCGTTTTGGTGGAAGTCGACTTTGACGATCCGACTACGAACGTGCGAGGACGTAGCGCCTTAGCAATCGCTAAACCAACTCCGAGAGGTTATTGACCACGCCAAAGCACGATCAACCTGACCACGAGGGTTTATTTCCTGCAAGCAACGAAGAACAAGCAAGAATTTAAATTGCAATCCGGATATTGCGAATATAAGAGGAAGGCTTTATTGATGAAGGTGGGGTTCTGTGACGTCTTGGTCTAGTCGTTGGGCACAAACGAAGTACGCGAAGTTGCAGCTATGGCGAACTTTTAATCTAAACAAAACCCAAAGTCAAAACGACGCCCTAAGTGTTGTATATATGGAGGAAGAGGGGGGAATTTCGTGGCCCTTGGAGGAGGGGTCGAAAACCAACCCTAACTCTTGTTTCCCCACACATACGGACTCTAAAAACAGCCTATACTTAAGTACTTCGAAAATACATGGGCCTGGCCCAATAATAAGGTGACGCGGCACCTAGAATAGTCTCTCGACAAAATTTATGAAGTGGCATCTTGTATATTTCGTCCAAGGCTTCATGCACTCCTTATGGTGGCTTCAAAGTCCTGAAATCGTCACTTGTAATTCCATTCTGGATCCCCTTGCGCATGCCATCATCTTCATGCTTGGTCTTGCTCCAGTGTTCATCCCTCTTATCCATGCCATGCCCTTCATTTGTAAGCAAAACAAATGTATCCAATTTAGGCAGCATCATATTCTCATGAACATCAGAATCATTACTAAGAAACGAAAGTACCTGATAATTTAATTGGCGTGCGCGAGATCTAGTAATTGGTCCAGTATGTATAGCAGTAGGGGTTGTGGGTGTAACAATGGTATTGATGTCCTTATCAAGAGTACTAGGAGATTCCTCCTATAAATATTCAGACTTGAGATTTGGATGAATATGGTACCTTATGATGAATAAAGCAGCATAGTTTTGTTGTTCTGTCAGCGGCTCGGCTCCAGCCGGGAGAGGAGACTCAGAGGCTGAATTGCACGTGCAATCCCACGAGATGCAAGACTGATCTTGATGTCCATAGCCCATGTAGGATAGTTGTGGCCATTGAGGGCAAGCTCCTCAAACTCTTTGGCGGTCATCTTTGCCTACATGAGGAACCAGAGATAGTTAATTTACAGGTGGTAAATTAAAAACCGTCATGGTTCTGTAATAAGAATGCAAAAATTTGATACTCAAGTGAAAAACTTGAAAAATTCTCAACCTCAATTGTGTAAACATAACACATTGAAGATCACTTAGATCTTACAATAATGGGCTACATTGCCATTACCTCGTGTATGCTACAATTCATATTTAAGGAGGGAGAAATATTCAAAAATTTGTAAGTTTGGTATATGCGAGAGAAGATGATCTCGATCGCAAAAACATGTTCAAGAGAACTTGATATGTGATAAACATATGGAACATGTCATTCTTCCCGGATGAAATCCGGTACTTTTTTTATATTATCAATCATTGCATGATATAAAGAGGTAATATCAGTGGCGGTCATAGGACTTGCATCTGATGTTCAGTTTAGTACTCAAAGTTACAAAATATGTCATTACGGTCATATAACTTGCCTATGCGTGCAAATACGGTCACTTCTTATGTATCCAACTGTATCTCGTGCTCACGTGGTGTCTCAGCATAAATACGGCCCACACATCACTGGCTGTGAATACGGCCCACACTTCACTGGCTGTGAGTGTTGAGGCGTTGCGTGAGCCACACATTACCTTTCTTTTGAGAAAAAAACAACCTCGATTTTTATTTAATTACGGACATCTCAGCACATAGTGTCTTCCAAAAAAAAGAGGATTAAGAAATAGCACCAGGAGACTCGAACCAACGTCCTCCACAATAAAAGATAACTGCACTAGCCACTCGACTAAGAACAAATTCATGTGAAACAAACAGACGAAAACCTTTTTTAATACAATGTTCACTCAGCCAACAAAGGAGTAAATGAAAACTAAAAACATGTTGTGTTATTTCCCGCAGGAATAAATTGATGTAAGAAAAAAACTTATATTTTGTTGTTGTGATGTTTAAAAAATGCCATACGTTGTAAAAAAAAGTACGTGACATTTAAAAAAACATTGTAAAAAGCATTTGTGTAATGAAAAAGCGTAAGTTGCATTTCAAAAATGTCCACGCATTTCCAAAAACAATGTTCACGCAGGGAATAGAATTGTTCATGTGTATGTTATTATTAATCTTGTTCTATTTAAGAAAACTACGCCGGGAATAGAAATTCGCCATGACATCTGCATATTATCACAGAGAGAATGGGATCATTCTGTTTGAGTGAACAATTTTTTTCAAGTATAAAATTATTCAAATTTTAAATTTCTTGTGGACAAATCAGCTGAACTATATTTTTCTTTTACCAAGATTTTCAAATTTAAAATTATTCAAATTCAAACAAAATATTCCGCTGATTTTCCTGAAAGAAATTTACGTACATTTATTCTGCACTATATCTTCTTTTATCTAGATTTTTAAATTTGTAACAAATCGAATTCAAAAAAATAGTTGATTTGTGCGAAAAATTTACGTACATGAATGTTGACCTATATTTTCCTTTATCTAGATTTAAAAACTTAAAATTATTGAAATTCGAACGCAATTTCCGTTGATTTTTCCAAAAAAAAATACGTGCATTCATTCTGCACTAGATTATTTAAGTTAAAATTATTCGTATTTAAACAAAACTTTAGTTGATTTGTCCATAAAAAAGTTTGTACATTCATTCTGCACTATATTTGCAAATTTAGTATTGTTCAAATTCATAAAAAGGTTTAGTTGATTTGTCCGAAAAGTTTATCTAGAATATAAGTTATTTTCTTACATAGAAAAAAAGAGTGAAGAATACAAAAGATAAATTGTGTATAACTCTTTGATTGCACATGCGGCGAGCTAGTCAGTAGGTTTTAACCGAGGCTATCCCTTTTTTGCATAGCTTTTCCCGTTTTAATTTCTACTTCATTCGCTACTGTCCATATTATATAAAGCTAACTGCGTGTAATAATCGTCAAACATCAGTTGGTTGAGTGATTCGGATAACCCTCAGCCATTGACAGTGGGCCTCCCGCAACGTTGGCACGCCACATGTGCGTGGGATACGGACGGATACGATAGAAAACACTGTATATGAACAAAATGACAAGTTAGATGACAAAAACACGTATTTTACAAGTTTATGCATCAAACTGAATGTCGTCTGCAAGTTTTATGACTGCTGGTGTATTTACCTCTAATATAAACACACTAATAATTACACAAGTCCTAACCTAGATTAAATCTAGAACTGGACTAGAAAGTGAGTAGCTGTCAAACTAGGTACTAAACAGTACTAATTATAGTTTAAAACTGCACTAATACAATAATTAGTACTAATGACTAATGAAATAGAAAAAAAATGAATTTCCGTAGCCACAGAGGAGGCAGCTGGAGATCACGCAGGCGCCTGGGCCTGGGCCTGCACGGCCTTTGGCCAGCCCACGCGCGGCCACGCCGCATAAGAGAGGGAAGGGACGGATCGCATGGGGAGCTCCTATTCGGCACATTCAGCGCCGCTAAGCCTAACTGGCGCCCGCGCGCGACGCCAATTGGGCCGGCCCAGAAATCTGCGAAAAAAAATGCGAAGAGAAAAAGGGGTTAGCAAATGGATGGAACGGGATTCAAACAAGCATCGGTGCGCTGACGACTTGGCAAGACAACCAATAGATCAAGATGGCTTTGTTCTCTAAGATGCTAAAACTGCTTTATGTAACACTTCGTTTAGTACAACATATATTTTGGACACATATGAATCATTTGAAAAAAGAAAAACGTAAAATTAAAAAAAAATCATAGAATTGCTATAGAAAAAGTTCACCAGTATGGAAAAAACAGTTCAGTTTTTTGAAAAAGTTCATGGGGTTCAAAAAAGTTCATCGATTTTGTAGAATATTTCACAAATTCGAAAAAAAGTTCATCGATTATGAAAAAAATCATCTATTCGATTTTTTCACAAATTTTAAAAAATATTCATCAATTTTGAAAACAGTTCACAGAATTTGAAAAAAGTTCATCAAATCCGAATAAAAGTTCACAAATTTGAAAAAAAAATCATTGATTTTGAAAAAAGTTCATATGATTTGCAAACAAATCATTGATTTTGAAAAAAGTTCATATGATTTGCAAACAAATCATCAATTTTTAAAAATGTTCATCCAATTTGAAAAAAAAAATCACCAAATCCATAAAAAAAAATTCATTGGTTTGAAAAAAGTTCATCAAATTTGAAAAAAAAGTTCATCGATTTGAAAGAAAGTACATAAAATTTGGAAAAAAGTTCATCAAATTCGAAAAAAGTTCAAGAATTGAAAATTAGTTCATCGATTTTACAAAAAAAAAGGGAAATTGAAAAAAAATCATGCGTTTATCATTTATCAAAAAGTGTGGGAATAAAGAAAGAAAAAAGAAAAAAACAAACAAAATCGTACGAAAAACGATAAGTAAATCTATAGAAAAGAAGGTATTTTGTCACGTCCCAAGGAGGTGGTTCGATTGTTACAGCGGTGTACTTTAAATCTGTAGGTCGCGGGTTCGAGTGCCACCTACCTCACTGATTCTTGCAAATTAACAAAGCAGAAAAAATTAACCGGGCCGGCCCAGCTCGCGGGGGGCGATGTGCGCTGCAGGCGCCCGTTAACGAAAATGCACGTTAACCGGCTCCTGCAACGTCAAATAGGATTTACCGATCGGATGAGGGTAAGACTATCCGACACCTGCACCCCCTATGCTTGATCCCCATCACTGGACGGCGCCGCCAACGGGTGGGAGAGGCCGCCGCTGCATCCTCTCGTGGCTCGGTGATCAACGGTGCCGCACCGTCGAGCTCTCCTCGTCCAAAGAAGATTCAACGACGACGGGATCCAGGCGGGCTCCTGGTGGCGCGGCGCTGGCAAAGGCCGAGGCTCGCCGGAGCCGAAGAGCCGGCCGAAGCACTGCTCAGTGCGGCTGCTCGAGCCCGCGACCGTCTCCTGTTGAGGCGTGGCGGTGGCGTCGGCGCCCTCCATGCTAGCTCCAAGGCGGACGACTCCGGAGGCGCCGGTTGGTGCGGAGACGAAGGCGAGGGCCTCCTCCTCGTTCACGACGGCGCGCATCGGCACAAGGATGTAGCCGGGTGGGCCGGCGGCGGGCGTTGGCGTCGACGGCGCGAGCCACGCGGCCGGCGGAGGAGGTGGTGGAGGCGAAGACCCAGGGGCACCATGGAGGCGCTCGAGCCGACCACTAGCCAGGGGTCGAGCCCCATGGGCGCCTAGCCACGGGCGCAAGGAGCACCGCCGTGGGCGCGTCCAGCGGCGCGATGGCTGCCAAGAGCGCCACGTCCAACGGCGTTGCGGCCGAACTGACGGATGGCTTGCATCCGGCGACGGAAACGCCGGAGTCCACCCACTCCATGGTAGCGACGACCATCCTCGCGGATCAGGCAGAGGAAGAAGGAAACGAGGCTAGGCATCTCACCGGCAGCGAGTGCTCCCTCTATTCTCCTTTCTCTATTGTTTCTTTTGCTCTCGCTGGTTGTTCTACGTGCGTGATAATACCTGTCTTTGTCAATGGTTACACGAGATAACGTGTTTGAGATTGAAAAGTGAAATAGTCTTTGTCAATGGTTACACGAGATAACGTGTTTGAGATTGAAAAGTGAAATACCTGTCTTTGTCAATGGTTACATGAGCCCCTTATATGATATGAAGAGACACGACGATCCTTCGAGGGAACGTCGGTTCCAAGAGATCAAGGGAGACTGTTTGGGCAAGGGGAGATTTTCCCCTAATTGCAAATTGTAATTAATTCCAACTATATGGTCATGTTTGTTGTCTAAGATTGATAGAACAACAATGGGTCAATAATAACCACCGCAAAAAGTGAGGCAAATGGTCCAGCACTCCCAAGTTCTTATGTGTCTTTTATAGTGCAAAGTTTATTTTTAATCGCATATATGATGCATCACATGTGAGAAGAAAGCAAGAGAAAAGAGAGGACAGTTGAGAAACAACAGACATGGAGAGCGCAGCCTAACCAGACGATAGCCCAGATAAGTAAATAAAACGATACAAAAAAATAGCAGCGACTTGTATATAAACAAGATGATAATATGACATGAGGAAAATGCCGCCAAGTTAACCGAGTATTAAAGTCTGATCACAAAGGATATTGGCCAGAAGCCACTGGAGGCATCAAGTCGAACCCTAGTGTTCCTCCTAGTCCCGACAAATATTTGGTTAACTAACCTCTACCCCTCCATGATCACAAAAATATTCCCAGACAGACACGCACGGGAGCCAACTCGAAATAGCATCCAGCTGCCTGCGACAACCAGTGTCCATCCGCAACAATAATTTACCACCACTAACAAGTCTCAATAGTAGAAAGGAATACATCTTCTTCACTTCACAGTAGGAAGGGGCTCCTCGAATACAATGGTCGCCTAGCAAGCATCTGATGGGTATATTTGCAGTTGTTTCGATCAAAAAGGTGGGGTGGCTGGGTGCAAAGATATGGGATCAACTCCTTGGCGACAACACCCATGAATTGGTAATAAGCTGAGGATAAGACATCAAGTTAGATCTTTGTAATTTGACACCCACGATATTCATTCACATTCATGCATGTACTCTAGCTGATTATTATTCTATCACCAACAGAAAAGAGCTAACTGGTATGCAATTCTAAGACGCCTGCCTGTACTAGAACGGCTTACCTAGCAACAAACACTTATGTCAACATGAAGGCATCCAACTTTGACCTCTTAAGATGCTGCGGTCTGAAATCCTCCAACTTGAGATTGGAGCTAGTCTTGGCCTCCTTCAAGAAGGAATCCCCCTTTTCTGTTTTGATCCACTCCAAGACTGCCCCTAGGACATCAGCTGCGATGCCTTCCTGCACAAGGTGTCCAGGCTCCTCTCCGCCTTCTTCAATCAATTTACCTACGTCTTGCAAAACCAGTATCTTCTCCACCACAAACCTTGCAAGAAGTCGTCCAAGATACTCTGCCGCTCTTGGAGAATCACTTAGAGCATCTTCCAATGAAGCAAGAACAGATGAAAGCCTACAAATATGGTCAAAGTCAGCCAGCACTCACCAGTGAGCATCAATGGGCAATGCAAGAACAAAGGAACTCACCCCACAATAAGCTGTGGCTTGCTCAATAAATTATATCCACCGTTGTAAAGCCCGACAAAGAGCTTTGCCAACAACTCTCTTTCCATATCTTTCCTCTCAAAGGAATCATTTACCCAAAGTGATACAAGAGAAGGATAGAAGCTCGGAGCATTCAACTCTTCAATACACAATGCAACTTCCTTTTCATCTTTCGCACTGCCAAAACAATAACATGTTAGCACACGACATAATGGAAACTTGGCACGTTAATACTTTTTCAGAAGAAAACAGAGAGACCACTACTCAACAACAAAAAATCCCAAATATTCATTCGTAAATAAAATACAGACTTACAAGTTGAAGTAAAATTATTAGGAAGTGGTTATATACACTCCATTTTGTGGTAGGGTCTATATATTTTATGAAAAGTAAAGTTGTATCCTTTCTGATTCTAAGGTGTTGAATTTGGACCCTTGGCAAAAAGTTGCCACCACAACCTCGTTCACGAGAATTTCACAACAATAAACTTTGAGATTTGCAGAGACGCGAGAAAGAGCTGGTAGGAAGTACTAAGAGTCTAACAACACAAAATCATGACGTCCTAGTCTCACAGCAGCAGTACTACAACAAATTACCAGTTGCCGATAGTAGCACATTATTATCATCTACTCCCTCCGTCCGGAAATACTTATTATCAAAATGAATAAAAGGGGATGTATCTATACGTATATTAGTTCTAGATACATCCCTTTTTATTCATTTTGATGACAAGTATTTTCGGACGGAGGGAGTATGTGTTACAAAGAAAATAATAGACCTTAAATAGTAAGACAGGCATCACCTTGAAAGTATAACCTATAATATCTAAGCTCAAGTCAGGTGTGTGCTGAAGAAATATCTTGTACAAACACTTAGTTAGAAAGTATTACCTATAATATTCCCGGATGGTTGCAATAGATTTCTCTCTCAATTCCTCCTCGGAGTATGATTTATTTCCTGAACGACCCTCCTGGCTGGCAGGTCTGTGTGAAGAACTAGCAGATTGTGCAGCAGGTGCTATTCTCCCAGAAAATCGATCTGGAATTCTAGAGCTAGTGTCTTCTCTTGTTGTTGAAGGCACAGAATTGTACCCATTAGGACCAGATACAATCCTGCGCTGGTCAACAACACTAGGAAGTTCAGAATTTGATACCGGTGGCTGCCCTCTTAAAGACATACCCCTAGCAAGGCCACCTTGTGGTCCAAGAGTGATAGCTTCGTCCTTCACAGAACGCTGGGGAAGGGGAACAGTTCTATCAAACTGATGCCTTTCCTGCTCATACCGAATATCTTGATTACCAAATCCACGCCCTCGTTGCTGAGGACCTGGAGATACCAATGGTGCTGCTGAGCCACGGGAGCCGTAATCCATAGAGGGTGCCCCTCTTCTTGGAAGAGAACTAACGACTGGACCACGAGACCTACTCGATTGAGATTGAGCATGTCTTTCCTGAGCTGCATCCCTGTGAACCTCATCGATCTTCTTGGGGCCATCCACTTTACGCCTTTGCTGCCATTTGTTCTTCCTGAGATCGATTGAATCTCTGAGCAGGAATCTAACACGGGAAGATATCAGTTGACTGGTTGACAGGTTGCGCATTCTATCAAAATATGCATCCATATGTTCCTTAGCCTTTGGATGATCTATCATCTCTCCAATTGTACTCATCAATTTGCATAGTGCTTCAATGTTCTCCTCATCTGGATTCTGATAATTTCCCAACAATTTTTTGATGCATTCATGCATGATGCGCTCTGTCAGCATCCTCTTTTTGTACAATTCTCCAATCAACCTAATATTACCCAGCATGCGCCTTCGAGCTTTAACTCTCTTTTCTTCCCTTTCCTCTTTCGTTTGCTTAATCTCACCTTCCTCCTCCGTTTTATCTGCTTCAGCTTCCTCTCTTTCACCCCTCTCAAACTCCTCTTGGCACTTGTTCAATAGCAGTCTCTTGAATGTAATCTTTTCATTGTCCTCACTAAAGTCTGGCAGTGCACCAGCCAAATGGGAACAGAAGTTGGCGTACATTTCACAGAAAGTTGGTTCCATCAATGCTTTGTCAAATATCTGTGAAATCACCCCAGTAAGAGTTGACACATTGTCAATGTTCACCTCTTTCACTTGTTCAAAAAGCTTGTCAAAGTTTTGTGGGGTCAGTTTATTCAGAATGGCTTTCAGCTGCCTCTGCTTTGCCTGCTCCTCATCAGAAACTTTGCCGACAACATACTTTTTCTCGGCTTTGTGCATTACTTGCATGGGTGTAACAGGAGATGGGATCAGACCCTTTTGCTGCCATCTATCTGCATCAGAGCCACTGCGGGGTACTTGAGGAGCATTGGATTGTGGTCCCACAAGAAGTGCAGCACGTGGATTCCTCAAAACACCATGAGTGCCTCCTGGGCCGCCACGGTAATTCGTTGCTGGGCCGTTTGTCAAGTCCATGTGGGCATCACGGTTAGGACTGTAAGGAACACCTGATTTTAACCACTTATCATCATCCATAGCAGGACCACGGCGATCACCACGAGATGTTGGTCTATCAGATCCCCTTGCAGAACTTGGGTGAGGTTCCCGATCAATAACATAGGATTTTCCTGCCAAATCTTTGAATAGCGTACTAGTGACAGTATCCATCCGGATGCCAACAGGAAGACTAGAATACTGATGTGCAAAAGTTAGCAGAAAATCACGAGAATATTTCTTTCGGCCATTAGCTTCAGTCATATCAGAATCTGGCAGTTGAACTGCACTAGCCTGGTTTCCAGAGTCCGAACTTTCCAGCTTTGGAGTAGACATGTCTGCTGCATCCTCCCAATCATCCGGCTCAACTTTTTTCTTTCCGTCATCCTCGCACATCGCCTCCCTTTCTGATTCCTCAGGCAGCACATGTGTCCCGTCGACTGTTGAAGAACTATCAGCACCCTCTGATGTGGCAACACTCTCAGACTGTTCTTGTGGTCCTTTGTATGCATTGTAAAGATCTGAGGTCCCAGCAGCATCAGCTTTTGAAAGCATTTCCTTCCGCTTCTTCTTTCTCCCAGCTGCAGACTTCGTTCGGGTAAGCTCTGCAGTAGGTTTTTCCCTTGATAAGGGTCTAACAGAACCTGTTGGTGCGGCACTTGATTGCTCAGTGCTTGACTCATCCTTCGCTCCATCTGCATGTTTCACTTGCCCCTCAGATGCAACTGAATGATTCACAGGCAACATGCCAGGAGTAATACCGGAAACAGCTAATCCGGTTTCCTGAATGCTACTTCTGATATCTTTATCATTGGCAATTTGGCTGGTAGACTCTGATGAGGTTCCAGAATTGGCCTCAGACACATCATTGGCATCCACAGAAGCTGATAAAGTTTCAGTATCCTTATTAGGTGATGTATTCATCAAACCGTGCTCCTCCGGTACAGATGTTGTGCACTCCTTGGGTAGCTCTTGCGGGTCAGTTACAAAAGAAGTTGCATCTGAATTACCAGGCTTTGAAGTTGCCAATGATGCCTGCTCAGCCAAGTCCACCATGCAGTCATGCGATTCATTTTCAGTAGAATCAGGCATAATTTTGACATCACCAGATTCAGGTGAAATTTGGTGAGTTATTTCAATCTCCTTAGATTTAACAGCAGCAACACCTAAGCTTTCTACTGCTTGGGGCTCCCCACTGCTCGCAGAGGACAATTTTGCAGAGCTGATTACCGTGGCAGGAACATCAGCAGCTGGCAATGCAAGCATGTTAGAAAATCGAAAAGAGAGACAATTCATCAATTCTTTCATTAACTTTTTAAAAAATAGAGTGCATACCATTTACTGATGTGCTGTCAGCTTCACTTTTACCAAGAATAGGAGAAATACTACTTCCAGATGTTGCTGATGTCAAGCCTGAACCCTTTCTGGCTAAATCCACATGTTCACTATCGAAGCTCTTTGTTTCCATGTGACCAACCACATCATCTCCAACCTTCACAGAAGTTTGCCCCTTCAACTCTTCGGCAGGGGAAGCAGGCTGAATGGATGCAATGTGTGAGTATGTTAAGCAAAGAAAACATGTGCTAAAATGCAAAAACAGTGCTAGGAATAGGAAACGAGAAAAGAGTACCTGTGGTTGTTGTGGCAAATTCTTTGTGTCATTTCTAGTTGCATTTTTCTTGTTATCCTTAAGTGAATTAGTTATTGGAAGGGATTCTTTCTTTTCATCAGCTCCGGTCAAGAATGAGGGTGAATTTGCACCAGAATATGTCGCTGCATCAGTTTCTGACTTTGCAGCTTGAATCGGTAAGGGTGGAGTCACCGTGGTGGGATGCTTCTCCACGGCAGATGGTGCTGTACTTTCCTTGGAATGCTTCTCTGGGATAGATGGTGCCTTACTCTCCTTCTCAATAACTGGTTTATTCGAAACCATAGCACCAGAATTAACTTCATTATCCTTTTGTCGATGTTGTACCGCATGGTCAGCGACCCTGAACTTAGAAGCATCTGATCTACCTGCAGGCATACTTATCTTGACCGAGGGAACAGGTTTCTCCATGTGCAACCCACCTTGTGGTTTGCCTATGAGTTGGGACTGACCAGATGTTGCAGGCCCAGCTATGTTGTCCTTGTGGCTGGCAGGAACAGTATTTGACATAGATGGGTTCATGAATGGAATTGATTGACCAGCTTGGGTGGCAGGATAACTAAACCTGCCCTGTGATCCAGTGGGAACAACACCAGCAGTGCCGGAGTAATACGTACCTGACTGGTTATACGAGGTCTGCTGTGGATTAGTATAGTAAACCATAGGTTGAGTTGCAACACCACTGACTTGCTGCGGTTGCATTGCTACATTAGGTGAAGGCCGCCCGAGCACCACTTCTTTGTTAGTATTTGGATCAGTAATTTTGATATTACTGCTCTTTCGGGGAGCAACAAGCTTATTCTGCTGTTGCTGAGGATACTGTGTAGCCATGTTCAAATTAACATTGCCCAATTGAGGAGGGATTGTATGAGCAACAGACGGATACATCATGGTTTGTCCTTGATGCATCATTTGCTGATGCAATTGTTGCTGCATATTTTGGACATACATCTGCTGCTGAACCTGGGATGCATTGCCACCAGACAATCCAATGGGCATCTGCATTGAGCTTGGGACAACTCCCTGATTGTGACCACCAAACTGTAATGGGACTGTTTGTTGTTGATGGTGAAAATGCATCGGCATGCCCATCCCCGGTAAAGGTTGAACAGAGGGCCTCTGTGGCGCAAAATTCTGAATTGAAGGAGAAACATGCACATCTCTCTTCACTTGGGATGGAACAAGAGCATCTTTCCTCGTTTGCTGTTGCTGTGGCAGTGGTTGCTGCTGTGGTGGGGGCTGTTGCTGCTGCTGCTGCGGCTGGGAATGATGCTGCTGCTGCGGCAGGGGATGATGCTGCTGCTGGGACGAGGGATGCTGCTGCTGCAGCAGCTGCTGTGGTGGGGGATGCTGCTGCTGCTGTGGCGTGGGATGTGGCTGTTTTAGAGCTGGTGGTATAGGCATAGATGGTGCAACCTTAGGTCCATCTGAAAGTACCTGAAGAGCATGGAAAGATAACGTGAAAATAGATTCTTTTCAAACGTTGAAACCTAAAAAGACTACCGTTACAATATATTAAATAGACATAAACAAGAAAAACACTTGTTTAAAGGCTCCAGAAACTAGATAATTCACAGGAACAAAGATAATTTTCTACAGCACGGTACATCCAGCAAATATTGACTGCCTCTAAAGAACAGCTATGCATATAGCTAACATAAAATAAGAAATAATTACGCAGGGAATAAGTACAAGATACCTGATTACGTTTCTGCTCATCCAAATTGGGAGGAGCTGAGCTTGTCCTAGCAGGAAATTGCTACACAGAAGTTTTTTGTAAATTAGAACAAGTCAGAAAAGAACCAGAAACTGAAGAAATTTGAACCTCAAGATGCAAGCTGGAAAAGATAGGGAACGCAACATACCGGGAGACCATTCATGTTCATGTTTATACTACCAAACTGCAAGTTAAATCCCTTTGATGATTCCCCTGAAACAAAAAAAAAGAACACAAACAAAACAGCAGAATGTTACCAGGCAAACATGTCTACTATCCGAACAATGATCTATAGAGAAGGTGCGCACCACCACCACAGATGGTCACAGCACATGTTAGTCATCGCATATATACAATTTCTAAAGTGCAAAAGGAGAAGTGAACCAAACCTTTTGGCGCACCCTGAGGAGCCGGTGCATTGGAGCTCTTTGGTGGTGCCTTGGGGCCAGCCCGAGGAATATTCTTTGGCAGGGGTATATATGTTGGATTTTCACTGGCAGGTGACATGGAGGGTGCTTGCAATCCGGGTGAATCTGCACATTGAGAACATGCATGCAAACAACAAAAACACGTCAATTAGCAGTTTTGCTTCGTTCCAATTGCAATGCAACGACACAGCAGAATGGGCCGTGGAATCACCATGATGCTGGGGCCGTGGCGCGGAGACAGGAACATGGACAGGCGCATTCTGAGGCACGGGAGGGCGCGGAGGCGTCTGCAGGGGCCCAGGTGCCGGGGCGGGCTGGAAGCCAGTGGTGTCTGGCTGGTTCACCACCCTCTGGTGACCGCCATGGCCATTGCCAGGCTTCCTGAAGCTGCAATCGAGATCCAAGGTCACATTAAAACCCTAGCTTCTCCGTCATCATAGGATCAAATCACATAGCATCACGGAATCATCAGGAGAAAAGGGGGTCGAACGGCAGGTACCTGCGGTTGGATGAGAGGGGAGGCTGGCCGCCGGAGGGGCCCCCGGCGCCCTTGCCCGCGCCGCCGACTCCGCCTCCGCGGTGGCCGCCGAAGCTGTTAGAGCGGCCGCCGGGTCTCCTCGCGTGCCCCTCGCCCCTGTCCCCTCGCTGGGACATAAATCCGCTCTTCCCTTCCGATCTCCTCCTCCTCCTAGTTTAATTCCCCTGATCCAATCACAACGAACCACCCAGAAATAAATCGCCGGGAAATCCGCCCGCGCACGAAAACGAAACGAAAAGGAACAACCCTGGCCCGGGGCCGCCACACGGCGCGACGGGCCTGTCTAGGTGGTCGGCGGCGGGCGTACCTTGGGGCCTCGGAGGGCGGCGGCGCCTAGGGTTTGCGGTCGTGTCCAGTGGCGAAGACGAGGGGGACGGACGAGCTGAGATGGGTTTGGGTTGGAGGGGTGGGGGGAGAAGTGGGAGCGAAGCGAAGGGGAGAGGTGACACGTCGGGCACAAGTAGTAGGGCAGGGCAGCAAATCGGGGGCGATACGAGTTGGAATTACCGACGAAATAAGCAACCGGAAATCTCGACTGCTAATCCCCAACTGATTTCGATTTAATTTAATTTAATTTGATTTAGTTCCGGTTAGGAGAGAGAGAGACCCTTGAGCGGTCAGGTCAAGGAGGTCAGATCAGATGCGATTGGATGGCTGGCGTTCCTCCGGGGCGCCGCTTTGGTCGCTCGCCTTGGCCTCTACTAGGACTCTACTAGCCGCCCGTGTACTCGCTGGAGTAGTAGGCTAGGCACGCGTGTGCGCTCCGGACCCTCTTTTCTCCTGCTCGTGCTCCTTATGGTTACTTTGTACTATAAATGATGAAAGCATTTAACTATATTTCCCTCGAAAAAAACATTTAATAATTATATAAGGGCATCTCCAACGTTTGTCCTTCAGTGGACCGGCGGGGACCGTGCCGGTGCGGCGCGCACCTTTTTTTGTTTCGGATCCGGCCATTCAAAACTATCCGCATATATTTCAAACGAATTTAAATAAACTAGACAAATTGTATCAAACATGACGGAATTTATTAAAGTTCGGACATACTTCCTTTGATTTTATTTACTCTGCATATTAGTTTTGATCAAATTCAAGCTTTACAAACTTTGACAAAGTTTATAAAAAAAAATTAACATATACAATAACAAATCAATACCATTATATTCAATGTGTTGGAAATATGAGCAAATTACTACGAGATTTAATTCGAATAAACAGAAGATAAATCATGATTACAGTAGCAAAGATTGAACTAATCATGCGAACTAGCATAGTAGATGAACAGATCACATCTAGGGCACATACTAGAAACATGAATTCTACCACGATCTCGAACAGGAAGGATAGAATCACATACGGTGCAGCGGGAGCAGCACCGCCGGCGTTGACGTTGTTGCCCATGTCGTCGAGGATGAGGTTGCCGAGATCGGGGAAGAAGTCGTCGTTCGTGAAGTTGTCGCTGCCAGCAGTCGCGCGAGTGCGCTCCCCAAAAACCTGATCGCCCCTCTCCCGTACAGGATCACGAGAGGCGGAGTTTCGGAGGCCTGCTGTCCCTTCTCCCGGTGCACGCCGAAAGAAGAGATGTAGAAGACTTGCTTGGCGGCGCAATGATCTGGAACGATGGTGAGAAACCATACGAAGCGGCGGCGGCGGCTAGGGTAGACGTCTGCCTGACTATATAGTGCGGACCGGGTTGGTCGTGGGAGTAAACACAACGTGCATAGCTCTGTCCTCAGTTCGGCTCAATCCCGCAACCCGCGACGCGTCGTTACGAGGCGTGGCGTGGTGAGGCGAGCGAGGAGGAGGAGTGCGCGTGTAGGTCTCCTCTTCTCATGCTCATACAAGTGGTAGAAGAGCTCACCTTATAAAGAGGTGCAACTCTCTCTCAACTTATGAGGTGGGACTAAACTTTAGCCTCACTCACTCCACTCACATGTGTGCGTGAATGGGCCAAGAGAATTTCAGAATTTTAACTGAGCTTTGGGCCAAAAGCCCATTAGCAAATTCCAACAATCCCTCACAAAGTCTCACTGGCACATCTCACCATTTGGTTCCAAAACATTGTTTATATACCGGTGCTTAGTGGAGACTGTGAAGTTGAACTTCCACTTAGAGATTTATGCTACACTTGATCACAACTTAAATAGTGGACTATGCCTTGAACTACAAGTTTTCTGCGAGACTAGTTTCACACAAATTCTTGACCGATACTGGGCTGCCGCAAGGCTTCCCCGCGGGTGGAGCGTATACGTCGTACTCCAGGGCCTTTTCATGAATTTATTAGAGAACACCCAATTCTCACAAACTGCGACGTTAACAGGCAATTCATATAGATGTGTTCATCAGAAGATGTTCCACGGGACAACATCTCTGCTTACCCGAATAAGCCACTTAGAACACATTAAGATAAGTATCAATCTGCCATGCATATCAGGAGAGTATTGCATCTTCATGGAGTGGGATAGTTAATATAGGGATACTCTCCTTCCAGCTGACTAACAGTTTGTCTCCCACTTCTACTTCACGGGATCTCCGATCACATAGAATGGGTTACCACTATGGACAACTCATGCGATGGGTCTCAGTCTCATCTCCATCGATGCATTATCTATCACATTACGTGATAGACCCTTTGTGAAGGGATCTGCCAAATTTTTCGACGTTTGGATATAATCCAACGTAATAACTTCGGAGTTCCTCAATTTTCTGACAGATTTTTGTCTCCTCTTCAAATGCCTTGAGGACTTCATATTGTCCTTAGAACTGTTTATCTTGACGATCATAGTTTGATTATCACAGTTCATCGGGATAGGGAGTATTGGTTTTTCAACCATAGGTAAGTCCATCAAGAGCTCACGAAGCCACTCTGCTTCAACAGTGGCAGTGTCTAATGTTGTGAGTTCTGCTTCCATAGTTGACCTCGTTAAGATGATCTTGTTGCAAGACTTCCAATAAACAGTGCCACCACCAAGCGTAAAAACATAATCACTTGTGGCCTTAATCTCATCCGCATCAGATATCCAGTTTGAGTCACTATAACCCTCCAGTACCCTTGGATACCCGGTGTAGTGAATCCCATAGCTCGCGATGCCTTTCAAATAGCGCATAACTCTCTCAAGCGCATGCCAATGATCATCCCCCGGTTTTGACACAAACCGACTCAGCTTGCTCACAGCAAACGAGATGTCAGGCCTCGTGGCACTGCCAAATACATAAGTGAGCCAATAATCTGAGAATACCTCAGTTGAACTCTAGTAGTCCGTTGATTCTTTCGAAGCAACACACTAACATCATATGGAGTTGGAGAAGGCATGCAGTCGCTATACCCAAAATGACTCAAGACCTTTTCCACATAGTGAGACTGAAGCAGTGTGATCCCACCATTATCATCTCTCAACAGCTTGATGTTTAAGATAACATCAGCTTCTCCTATATCCTTCATCTCAAAACAGCGAGATAAGAAATTCTTAACCTCCTTGATTAAATCAAGTTTGGTTCCAAAGATCAATATGTCATCGACATACAGACAAAGAATAACTCCTTCGCCCCCGCCATGGCGATAGTACACACACTTGTCACCATCATTTACTACAAAGCCGGCAGCAGTTAACGTTCTTTCGAACTTCTCATGCCACTCCTTAGGAGGGCTTGTTTAAGGCCATATAAAGACTTTAATAACTTGCACATCTTTCCTTCCTGACTAGGTACTACAAAACCATCTGGCTGATCCATGTAAATTTCCTTCTTCAACTCTCCATTGAGGAAAGTTGTCTTAACGTCCATTTGATGAATGAGAAGACCATGTGAGGCAGCCAGTGATAGTAGCACCTGAATTGTGGTCAGTCTAGCCACGAGTGAGTAAGTATCAAAGAAGTCTTCACCTTCTTTCTGGGTATAACCCTTAGCCACGAGCTGTGCCTTGTACTTTTCAATCATACCATCAGGTCTAAGCTTCTTCTTGAACACCCACTTACATCCTACAGGTTTGCACCCATAAGGACGGTCAGTGATCTCCCAGGTTCCGTTAGCTAAGATGGAATCCATCTCGCTACGAACAGCTTCCTTCCAGTAGTCAGCATCAAGAGATGCATAGGCTTCTGAAATAGTCCTGGGTGTGTCATCCACAAGGTACACAATGAAATCATCACCAAAGGACTTTGCAATCCTCTGTCTCTTACTCCTCACAGGAGTTCCATTGTCACCCTCAATAGGATTCTCAACGTGTTCCATCACAATGGTGGGTTCAGGAATTACAACGAATTCCTCACTAGATGGAGTAGGTATCTCCTGGTTTGGTGAACTCGACATATCCTGAAGGAAATATGCCCTAGAGGCAATAATAAAGTTATTATTTATTTCCTTATATCATGATAAATGTTTATTATTCATGCTAGAATTGTATTAACTGGAAACATGATACATGTGTGAATACATAGACAAACAGAGTGTCACTAGTATGCCTCTACTTGACTAGCTCGTTGATCAAAGATGGTTATGTTTCCTAGCCATAGACAAAGAGTTGTCATTTGATTAACGGGATCACATCATTAGGGGAATGATGTGATTGACTTGACCCATTCCGTTAGCTTAGCACTTGATCGTTTAGTTTGTTGCTGTTGCTTTCTTCATGACTTATACATGTTCCTATGACTATCAGATTATGCAACTCCCGTTTATCGGAGGAACATTTTGTGTGCTACCAAACGTCACAAGGTAACTGGGTGATTATAAAGGTGCTCTACAGGTGTCTCTGAAGGTACTTGTTGGGTTGGCGTATTTCAAGGTTAGGATTTGTCACTCCGATTGTCGAAGAGGTATCTCTAGGCCCACTCGGTAATGCACATCACTATAAGCCTTGCAAGCATTGCAACTAATGAGTTAGTTGTGGGATGATGTATTACGGAACGAGTAAAGAGACTTGCCGGTAACGAGATTGAACTAGGTATTGAGATACCGACGATCGAATCTTGGGCAAGTAACATACCAATGACAAAGGGAACAACGTATGTTGTTATGCGATCTGACCGATAAAGATCTTCATAGAATATGTAGGAGCCAATATGGGCATCCAGGTCCCGCTATTGGTTATTGACCAGAGAGGTGTCTTGGTCATGTCTACATAGTTCTCGAACCCGTAGGGTCCGCACGCTTAACGCTCGTTGACGATATAGTACTATTAGTACTATGAGTTATGTATGTTGGTGACCGAATGTTGTTCAGAGTTTCGGATGAGATCACGGATATGACGAGGAACTTTGGAATGGTCCGGAAGTAAAGATTGATATGTGGATAGTAGTGTTTGATCTCCGGAAGGGTTCCGGAATTCACCGGAAGGGGTTCCGGATGTTTCCCGAAATGTTTGGGTACGATAACACTTTATTTGGGCCAAAGGGGAAAGCCCACAAGGTTTTTGGAAAGCGCAAAAGGAAGTTTTGCGGAGTCCAGGGGCCAGACGCCAGGGTCCCTGGCGTCTGGGTCCAGACGCCGGGAACCCTGGCATATGGCCCCGGAGTCCGAGAAGGACTCTTGCCTTTCGGGTGAAACCGACTTTGTGGAGGCTTTTACGCCAAGTTTCGACCCCAAGGCTAGAGGGGTAGGTCTAGCACCCAAGACACATCAAGAAACACCAAGCCGTGTGCCAGCAACCCCGTCCCCTCTAGTTTATCCTCCGTCATAGTTTTCATAGTGCTTAGGCGAAGCCCTGCGGAGATTGTTCTTCACCAACACCGTCACCACACCGTCGTGCTACCGGTACTCATCTACTACTTCGCCCCTCTTGCTGGATCGAGAAGGCGAGGACGTCACCGAGCCGAACGTGTGTAGAACTCGGAGGTGTCGTGCTTTCGGTACTTGGATCGGTCGGATCGTGAAGACGTACGACTACATCAACCGCGTTGATATAACGCTTCCGCGAACGATTTACGAGGGTACGTAGACAACACTCTCCCCTCTTGTTGCTATGCATCACCATGATCCTGCGTGTGTGTAGGAAATTTTTGAAATTACTACGTTCCCCAACAGTGGCATCCGAGCCAGGTTTTATGCGTAGATGTTATATGCACGAGTAGAACATAAGTGAGTTGTGGGCGACATAAGTCATACTGCTTACCAGCATGTCATACTTTGGTTCGGCGGTATTGTTGGATGAAGCAGCCCGGACCGACATTACGCGTATGCTTACGCGAGACTGGTTCTACCGACGTGCTTTGCACACAGGTGGCTGGCGGGTGTCAGTTTCTCCAACTTTAGTTGAACCGAGTGTGGCTATGCCCGGTCCTTGCGAAGGTTAAAATAACACCAACTTGACAAACTATCGTTGTGGTTTTGATGCGTAGGTAAGAACGGTTCTTGCTAAGCCCAGTAGCAGCCACGTAAAACTTGCAACAAACAAAGTAGAGGACGTCTAACTTGTTTTTGCAGGGCATGTTGTGATGTGATATGGTCAAGACATGATGCTAAATTTTATTGTATGATATGATCATGTTTTGTAACCGAGTTATCGGCAACTGGCCGGAGCCATATGGTTGTCGCTTTACTTTATCACTAAGCGGTAGCGATAGTCGTGGAAGCATAAGATTGGCGAGACGACAACGATGCTACGATGGAGATCAAGGTGTCACGCCGGTGACGATGGTGATCATGAAGGTGCTTCGGAGATGAAGATCACAAGCACAAGATGATGATGGCCATATCATATCACTTATATTGATTGCATGTGATGTTTATCTTTTATGCATCTTATCTTGATTTGATTGACGGTAGCACTATAAGATGGTCTCTCACTAAATTTCAAGATAAAGTGTTCTCCCTGAGTATGCACCGTTGTCAAAGTTCGTCGTGCCCAGACACCACGTGATGATTGGATGTGATAAGCTCTACGTCCATCTACAATGGGTGCAAGCTAGTTTTGCACACACAGAATACTCAGGTTAAACTTGACGAGCCTAGCATATGCAGATATGGCCTCGGAACACTGAGACCGAAAGGTCGAGCGTGAATCATATAGTAGATATGATCAACATAGTGATGTTCACCATTGAAAGCTACTCCATTTCACGTGATGATCGGTTATGGTTTAGTTGATTTGGATCACGTGATCACTTAGAGGATTAGAGGGATGTCTATCTAAGTGGGAGTTCTTAAGTAATATGATTAATTGAACTTAAATTTATCATGAACTTAGTCCTAGTAGTATTAGCATATCTATGTTGTAGATCAATAGCTCACGTTTAGCTCCCCTGTTTTATTTTTGATATGTTCCTAGAGAAAACTAAGTTGAAAGACGTTAGTAGCAATGATGCGGATTGGATCCGTGATCTGAGGTTTATCCTCATTGCTACACAGAAGAATTATGTCCTTGATGCACCGCTAGGTGACAAACCTATTGCAGGAGCAGATGCAGATGTTATGAACGTTTGGCTAGCTCAATATGATGACTACTTGATATTTTAGTGTTGGGAAACGTTGCAGAAAACAAAAAATTTCCTACGGTTTCACCAAGATCCATATATGAGTTCATCTAGCAACGAGTGATCGGATTGCATCTACATACCTTTGTAGATCACGCGCGGAAGCGTTCAAAGAACGGGGATGAGGAAGTCGTACTCAACGTGATCCAAATCACCGGAGATCCTAGCGCCGAACAGACGGCACCTCCGTGTTCAACACACGTACGGTCAGCGTGACGTCTCCTCCTTCTTGATCCAGCAAGGGGGGAGGAGAGGTTGATGAAGATCCAGCAGCACGACGGCGTGGTGGTGGATGCAGGGGTCACCGCAGCAGGGCTTCGCCGTTCTACTGCGAGAGGGAGAGGTGTAGCAGGGGAGAGGGAAGCGCCAAGACTCAAGCGTACGGCTGCCCCTCCCTCCCCCCCTTTATATAGGCCCCCCTAGGGGGTGCGCCGGCCCTAGGAGATGGGATCTCCTAGGGGGGCGGCGGCCAAGGGGTGGAGTGCCCCCCAAGCCAGGTGGGGCGCCCCCCACCCTAGGGTTCCCAACCCTAGGCGCATGGGGTGGGCCAAGGGGGGCGCACCAGCCCACTATGGGCTGGTTCCCCTCCCCACTTTAGCCCATGGGCCCCTCCGGGATGGGTGGCCCCACCCGGTGGACCCCCGGGACCCTTCCGGTGGTCCCGGTACAATACCGGTGACCCCCGAAACTCTCCCGATGGCTGAAACTGCACTTCCTATATATAATTCTTCACCTCCGGACCATTCCGGAACTCCTCGTGACGTCCAAGATCTCATCCGGGACTCCGAACAACTTTCGGGTTACTGCATATTCATATCTCTACAACCCTAGCGTCACCGAACCTTAAGTGTGTAGACCCTACGGGTTCGGGAGACATGTGGACATGACCGAGATGGCTCTCCGGTCAATAACCAACAGCGGGATCTAGATACCCATGTTGGCTCCCACATGCTCCTCGATGATCTCATCGGATGAACCACGATGTCGAGGATTCAAGCAACCCCGTATACAATTCCCTTTGTCAATTGGTACGTTACTTGCCCGAGATTCGATCGTCCGTATCCCAATACCTCGTTCAATCTCGTTACCGGCAAGTCACTTTACTCGTACCGTAATGCATGATCCCGTGACCAGACACTTGGTCACTTTGAGCTCATTGTGATGATGCATTACCGAGTGGGCCCAGAGATACCTCTCCGTCATACGGAGTGACAAATCCCAGTCTTGATCCGTGTCAACCCAACAGACACTTTCGGAGATACCCATAGTATACCTTTATAGTCACCCAGTTACGTTGTGACGTTTGGTACACCCAAAGCACTCATACGGCATCCGGGAGTTACACGATCTCATGATCTAAGGAAAAGATACTTGACATTGGAAAAACTCTAGCAAACGAACTATACGATCTTGTGCTAAGTTTAGGATTGGGTCTTGTCCATCACATCATTCTCCTAATGATGTGATCTCGTTATCAATGACATCCAATGTCCATAGTCAGGAAACCATGACTATCTATTGATCGACGAGCTAGTCAACTAGAGGCTTACTAGGGACATGTTGGTGTCTATGTATTCACACATGTATTACGATTTCCGGATAACACAATTATAGCATGAATAAAAGACAATTATCATGAACAAGGAAATATAATAATAATCCTTTTATTATTGCCTCTAGGGCATATTTCCAACAGTCTCCCACTTGCACTAGAGTCAATAATCTAGTTACATTGTGATGAATCGAACACCCATGGAATTCTGGTGTTGATCATGTTTTGCTCTAGGGAGAGGTTTAGTCAACGGATCTGCTACATTCAGGTCCGTATGTACTTTACAAATATCTATGTCTCCATCTTGAACATTTTCACGAATGGAGTTGAAGCGATGCTTGATGTGCCTTGTCTTCTTGTGAAACCTGGGCTCCTTGGCAAGTGCAATAGCTCCAATGTTGTCACAGAAGAGTTTGATCGGCCCCGACGCATTGGGTATGACTCCTAGGTCGGTGATGAACTCCTTCACCCAAATTGCTTCATGCGCTGCCTCCGAGGCTGCCATGTACTCCGCTTCACATGTAGATCCCGCCACGATGCTCTGCTTGCAACTGCACCAGCTTACTGTCCCACCATTCAAAATATACACGTATCCGGTTTGTGACTTAGAGTCATCCAGATTTGTGTCGAAGCTAGCATCGACGTAACCCTTTACGACGAGCTCTTCGTCACCTCCATAAACGAGAAACATTTCCTTAGTCCTTTTCAGGTACTTCAGGATATTCTTGACCGCTGTCCAGTGTTCCTTGCCGGGATTACTTTGGTACCTACCTACCAAACTTACGGCAAGGTTTACATCAGGTCTGGTACACAGCATGGCATACATAATAGAACCTATGGCTGAGGCATAGGGGATGACACTCATCTCTTCTATATCTTCTGCCGTGGTCGGACATTGAGCTGAGCTCAATTTCACACCTTGCAACACAGGCAAGAACCCCTTCTTAGACTGATCCATATTGAACTTCTTCAATATCTTATCAAGGTATGTGCTTTGTGAAAGACCTATGAGGCGTCTTGATCTATCTCTATAGATCTTGATGCATAATATATAAGCAGCTTCTCCAAGGTCATTCATTGAAAAACTCTTATTCAAGTAGGCCTTAATGCTGTCCAAAAGCTTTATATCATTTCCCATCAAAAGTATGTCATCTACATATAATATGAGAAATGCTACAGAGCTCCCAGTCACTTTCTTGTAAACGCAGGCTTCTCCATAAGTCTGCATAAACCCAAACGCTTTGATCATCTCATCAAAGCGAATGTTCCAACTCCGAGATGCTTGCACCAGCCCGTAAATCGAGCGTTGGAGCTTGCACACCTTGTCAGCATTCTTAGTATCGACAAAACCTTTTGGCTGCATCATATACAATTCTTCCTTAAGGAAACCATTAAGGAATGCCGTTTTGACGTCCATTTGCCGTATCTCATAATCATAGAATGCGGCAATTGCTAACATGATTCGGACGGACTTTAGCTTCGCTATCGGTGAGAAAGTCTCATCGTAGTCAACCCCTTGAACTTGTCGATAACCCTTAGCGACAAGCCGAGCTTTATAGATGGTCACATTAGTATCCGCGTCTGTCTTCTTCTTAAAGATCCATTTATTTTCTATGGCTCGCCGCTCAACGGGCAAGTCAGTCAAAGTCCATACTTCGTTTTCATACATGGATCCTATCTCGAATTTCATGGCTTCCAGCCATTTGTCGGAATCCGGGCCCACCATCGCTTCTTCATAGTTCGAAGGTTCACCGTTGTCTAACAACATGATTTCCAAGACAGAGTTGTCGTACCATTCTGGTGCGGAACGTGTCCTTGTGGACCTTCGAATTTCAGTAGGAGCTTGATCAGAAGTATCTTAATCATTATCATTAACTTACTCTCTAATTGGTGCAGACACCACAGGAACATTTTCCTAAGTTGCGCCACTTTCCGGTTCAAGAGGTAATACTTCATCAAGTTCTACTTTCCTCCCACTTACTTCTTTCGAGAGAAACTCCTTCTCTAGAAAGGATCCATTCTTGGCAACAAAGATCTTGCCTTCGGATCTGAGGTAGAAGGTATACCCAATGGTTTCTTTAGGGTATCCTATGAAGACGCATTTTTCCGACTTGGGTTCGAGCTTTTCAGGTTGAAGTTTCTTGACATAAGCATCGCATCCCCAAACTTTTAGAAATGACAGCTTAGGTTTCTTCCCAAACCATAATTCATACGGTGTCATCTCAACGGATTTCGACGGAGCCCTATTTAAAGTGAATGCGGCAGTCTCTAAAGCATAGCCCCAAAATGATAGCGGTAAATCGGTAAGAGACATCATAGATCGCACCATATCTAATAGAGTGCGATTACGACGTTCTGACACACCATTACGCTGAGGTGTTCCAGGCGGCGTGAGTTGTGAAACTATTCCACATTTTCTTAAGTGTGTGCCAAATTCGTGACTCAAGTATTCTCCTCCACAATCTGATCGCAGGAACTTGATTTTCCTGTCACGTTGATTCTCAACCTCACTCTGAAATTCCTTGAACCTTTCAAAGGTCTCAGACTTGTGTTTCATTAAGTAGACATACCCATATCTACTCAAGTCATCAGTGAGGGTGAGAACATAACGATAACCACCGCGAGCCTCAACACTCATTGGACCGCACACATCAGTATGTATGATTTCCAATAAGTTGGTTGCTCGCTCCATTGTTCCTGAGAACGGAGTCTTGGTCATTTTACCCATGAGGCATGGTTCGCATGTGTCAAATGATTCGTAATCAGGAGACTCTAAAAGTCCATCTGCATGGAGCTTCTTCATGCGTTTGACACCTATGTGACCAAGGCGGCAGTGCCACAAGTATGTGGGACTATCATTATCAACCTTACATCTTTTGGTACTCACACTATGAATATGTGTAGCATTACGCTCGAGATTCATTAAGAATAAACCATTCACCATCGGAGCATGACCATAAAACATATCTCTCATATAAATAGAACAACCATTATTCTCGGATTTAAATGAGTAGCCATCTCGTATTAAACGAGATCCTGATACAATGTTCATGCTCAAACTTGGCACTAAATAACAATTATTGAGGTTCAAAACTAATCCCGTAGGTAAATGTAGAGGTAGCGTGCCGACGGTGATCACATCGACCTTGGAACCATTCCTGACGCGCATCGTCACCTCGTCCTTCGCCAGACTCCGCTTATTCCGCAGCTCCTGCTTTGAGTTACAAATGTGAGCAACTGCACCGGTATCAAATACCCAAGAGCTACTATGAGTACTGGTAAGGTACACATCAATTACATGTATATCACATATACCTTTCGTTTTGCCGGCCTTCTTGTCCGCTAAGTATTTGGGGCAGTTCCGCTTCCAGTGACCACTTTCCTTGCAATAAAAGCACTCAGTCTCGGGCTTGGGTCCATTCTTTGGCTTCTTCCCGGCAGCTTGCTTGTCGGGCGCGGCAACTCCCTTTCCGTCCTTCTTGAAGTTCTTCTTACCCTTGCCTTTCTTGAACTTAGTGGTTTTATTCACCATCAACACTTGATGTTCCTTTTTGACTTCTACCTCTGCTGATTTCAGCATTGCAAATACTTCAGGAATGGTCTTTTCCATCCCCTGCATATTGAAGTTCATCACAAAGCTCTTGTAGCTTGGTGGAAGCGACTGAAGGATTCTGTCAATGACCGCGTCATCCGGGAGATTAACTCCCAGCTAAGTCAAGCGGTTATGTAGCCCAGACATAGTGAGTATGTGCTCACTGACAGAACTGTTTTCCTCCATCTTACAGCTGAAGAACTTGTCGGAGACTTCATATCTCTCGACCCGGGCATGAGCTTGAAAAACCATTTTCAGCTCTTCGAACATCTCATATGCTCCGTGTCTCTCAAAACGCTTTTGGAGCCCCGGTTCTAAGCTGTAAAGCATGCCGCACTGAACGAGGGAGTAATCATCGGTACGTGTCTGCCAAGCGTTCATAACGTCTTGTTCTGCAGGGAGAACAGGTGCGTCACCTAGCGGTGCTTGTAGGACATAATCTTTCTTGGCAGCTATGAGGATGATCCTCAGGTTCCGGACCCAGTCCGTGTAGTTGCTGCCATCGTCTTTCAGCTTGGTTTTCTCTAGGAACGCGTTGAAGTTGAGGACAACGTTGGCCATTTGATCTACAATACATGTTGTAAAGATTTTAGACTAAGTTCATGATAATTAAGTTCATATAAATCAAATTATTCAATGAACTCCCACTCAGATAGACATCCCTCCAGTCATCTAAGTATAACATGATCCGAGTTAACTAGGCCGTGTCCGATCATCACGTGAGACAGACTAGTCAACATCGGTGAACATCTTCATGTTGATCGTATCTTCTATACGACTCATGCTCGACCTTTCAGTCTTCTGTGTTCCGAGGCCATGTCTGTACATGCTAGGCTCGTCAAGTCAACCTAAGTGTTTGCATGTGTAAATCTGTCTTACACCCGTTGTATGTGAACGTTGGAATCTATCACACCCGATCATCACGTGGTGCTTCGAAACAACGAACTGTCGCAACGGTGCACAGTTAGGGGGAACACTTTCTTGAAATTATTATGAGGGATCATCTTATTTACTACCGTCGTTCTAGGTAAACAAGATGCAAAAACATGATAAACATCACATGCAATCAAATAATAATAGTGACATGATATGGCCAATATCACATAGCTCCTTTGATCTCCATCTTGGGGCTCCATGATCATCTTGTCACCGGCATGACACCATGATCTCCATCATCATGATCTCCATCATCGTGTCTCCATGAAGTTGCTCGCCAACTATTACTTCTACTACTATGGCTAACACGTTTAACAATAAAGTAAAGTAATTTACATGGCGTTTCTCAATGACACGCAGGTCATACAAAAAATAAAGACAACTCCTATGGCTCCTGCCGGTTGTCATACTCATCGACATGCAAGTCGTGATTCCTATTACAATAGCATGAACATCTCATACATCACATATATATATCATTCATCATTCATCACAACTTTGGCCATATCACATCACAAAACACTTGCTGCAAAAACAAGTTAGACGTCCTCTAATTGTTGTTGCAAGTTTTACGTGGCTGCAATAGGGTTCTAGCAAGAACGTTTTCTTACCTACGTGAAAGCCACAACGTGATTTGTCAACTTCTATTTACCCTTCATAAGGACCCTTTTCATCGAATCCGCTCCAACTAAAGTGGGAGAGACAGACACCCGTCAGCCACCTTATGCAACTAGTGCATGTTAGTCGGTGGAACCGGTCTCACGTAAGCATACGTGTAAGGTTGGTCCGGGCCGCTTCATCCCACAATACCGTTGAAGCAAAATAAGACTAGTAGCGGCAAGAAAGTTGACAACATCTACGCCCACAACAAATTATGTTCTACTCGTGCAAAAAGAACTACGCATAGACCTAGCTCTGATACCACTGTTGGGGAACGTTGCAGAAAACAAAAAATTTCCTACGGTTTCACCAAGATCCATCTATGAGTTCATCTAGCAACGAGTGATCAGATTGCATCTACATACCTTTGTAGATCACGCGCGGAAGCGTTCAAAGAACGGGGATGAGGAAGTCGTACTCGACGTGATCCAAATCATCGGAGATCCTAGCGCCGAACGGACGGCACCTCCGTGTTCAACACACGTACGGTCAGCGTGACGTCTCCTCCTTCTTGATCCAGCAAGGGGGGAGAAGAGGTTGATGAAGATCCAGCAGCACGACGGCGTGGTGGTGGATGCAGGGGTCACCGCAGCAGGGCTTCGCCGTTCTACTGCGAGAGGGAGAGGTGTAGCAGGGGAGAGGGAAGCGCCAAGACTCAATCGTACGGCTGCCCCTCCCTCCCCCCTTTATATAGGCCCCCCTAGGGGGTGCGCCGGCCCTAGGAGATGGGATATCCTAGGGGGGGGGCGGCGGCCAAGGGTGGAGTGCCCCCCAAGCCAGGTGGGGCGCCCCCCCACCCTAGGGTTCCCAACCCTAGGCGCATGGGGTGGGGCAAGGGGGGTGCACCAGCCCACTATGGGCTGGTTCCCCTCCCCACTTTAGCCCATGGGGCCCTCCGGGACGGGTGGCCCCACCCGGTGGACCCCCGGGACCCTTCTGGTGGTCCCGGTACAATACTGGTGACCCCCGAAACTCTCCCGATGGCCGAAACTGCACTTGCTATATATAATTCTTCACCTCCGGACCATTCCGGAACTCCTCGTGACGTCCAGGATCTCATCCGGGACTCCGAACAACTTTTGGATTACTGCATATTCATATCTCTACAACCCTAGCGTCACCGAACCTTAAGTGTGTAGACCCTACAGGTTCGGGAGACATGTGGACATGACCGAGATGGCTCTCCGGTCAATAACCAACAGCGGGATCTGGATACCCATATTGGCTCCCACATGCTCCTCGATGATCTCATCGGATGAACCATGATGTCGAGGATTCAAGCAACCCCGTATACAATTCCCTTTGTCAATCGATACGTTACTTGCCCGAGATTCGATCGTCGGTATCCCAATACCTCGTTCAATCTTGTTACCGGCAAGTCACTTTACTCGTACCGTAATGCATGATCCCGTGACCAGACACTTGGTCACTTTGAGCTCATTGTGATGATGCATTACCGAGTGGGCCCAGAGATACCTCTCCGTCATACGGAGTGACAAATCCCAGTCTTGATCCGTGTCAACCCAACAGACACTTTCGGAGATACCCGTAGTATACCTTTATAGTCACCCTGTTACGTTGTGACGTTTGGTACACCCAAAGCACTCCTACGGCATCCGGGAGTTACACGATCTCATGGTCTAAGGAAAAGATACTTGACATTGGAAAAACTCTAGCAAATGAACTATACGATCTTGTGCTAAGTTTAGGATTGGGTCTTGTCCATCACATCCTTATTCTCCTAATGATGTGATCTCGTTATCAATGACATCCAATGTCCATAGTCAGGAAACCATGACTATCTATTGATCGACGAGCTAGTCAACTAGAGGCTTACTAGGGACATGTTGGTGTCTATGTATTCACACATGTATTACGATTTTCGGATAACACAATTATAGCATGAATAAAAGACAATTATCATGAACAAGGAAATATAATAATAATCCTTTTATTATTGCCTCTAGGGCATATTTCCAACATTTAGTGCACCATGCTTAAACGGCTTAGAATCGGGACTTCAAGGACGTTTTGAATGTCATGGACCATATGAGATGTTCCAGGAGTTGAAGTTAATATTTCAAGCAAATGCCCGAGTTGAGAGATATGAAGTCTCCAACAAGTTCTATAGCTAAAAGATGGAGGAGAATAGCTCAAGCAGTGAGCATGTGCTCAGATTGTCTGGGTACTACAATCGCTTGAATCAAGTGGGAGTTAATCTTCCAGATAAAATAGTGATTGACAGAATTATCTAGCCACCATCACCAAGTTAGTAGAATTTCGTGATGAACTGTAATATGCAAGGGATAACGGAAATGATTCGCAAGCTCTTTGTGATGCTGAAATCGACGAAGGTAGAAATCAAGAAAAGCATCAAGTGTTGATGGTAAACAAAACCACTTTTCAAGTAAAGGGACAAAGGGAAGAAAGGCGAACTTCAAGAAGAACGGCAAGCAAGTTGTTGCTCAAGTGAAAAAACCCAAGTCTGGACCTAAGCCTGAAACTGAGTGCTTCTTCTGCAAAGGGACTGGTCACTGGAAGCGGAACTACCCCAAGTATTTGGCAGATAAGAAGGATGGCAAAGTGAACATAGGTATATTTGATATACATGTTATTGATGTGTACTTTACTAGTTTTTATAGCAACCCCTCAGTATTTGATACTAGTTCAGTTGCTAAGAATAGTAACTCGAAACGGGAGTTGCAGAATGAACACAGACTAGTTAAGGGTGAAGTGACAATGTGTATTGGAAATGGTTCCAAGATTGATATGATCATCATCGCACACTCCCTATACTTTCGGGGTTAGTGTTAAACCTAAAATAAATGTTATTTAGTGTTTGCGTTGAGCATGAATATGATTGGATCATGTTTATTGCAATACGGTTATTCATGTAAGTTAGAGAATAATTGTTGTTTTGTTTACATGAATAAAACCTTCTATGGTCATACACCCAATGAAAATGGTTTGTTGGATCTCGATCATGGTGATACACATTTTCATAATATTGAAGCCAAAAGATGCAAAGTTAATAACGATAGTGCAACTTATTTGTGGGGCTGCTGTTTAGGTCATATTGGTGTAAAGCGCATGAAGAAAATCCATGCTGATGGGCTTTTGGAATTACTTGATTATGAATCAGTTGATGCTTGCGAACCATGCCTCATAGGCAAGATGACTAAGACTCCGTTCTCCGGAACAATGGAGCGAGCAACAAATTTGTTGGAAATCATACATACTGATGTATGTGGTCCGATGAATATTGAGGCTCGCGGCAGGTATCATTATTTTCTGATCTTCATATATGATTTGAGCAGATATGAGTATATCAACTTGATGAAACACAAGTCTGAAACATTTGAAAAGTTCAAAGAATTTCAGAGTGAAGTGGAGAATCATCGTGACAAAAATAAAAGTTTCTACGATATGATCGCAGAAGTAAAATATTTGAGTTACGAGTTTGGCCTTCAGTTAAAACAATGTGAAATAGTTTCACTACTCATGCCACCTGGAACACCACAGTGTAATGGTGTGTCCGAACGTCGTAACCGTACTTTATTAGATATGGTGCGATCTATGATGTCTCTTACCGATTTACCACTATCGTTTTGGGGTTATGCATTAGAGACAGCTACATTCACGTTAAATAGGGCACCATCTAAATCCGTTGAGACAACACCGTATGAACTATGGTTTGGCAAGAAACCTAAGCTGTCGTTTCTTAAAGTTTGAGGTTGCAATGCTTATGTGAAAAAGTTTCAACATGATAAGCTCAAACCCAAATCGGAGAAGTGCGTCTTCATAGGATACCCAAAAGAAAATGTTGGGTACACCTTATATCACAGATCCGAAGGCAAGTTATTCATTGCTGAGAATGGACCCTTTCTAGAGAAGGAGTTTCTCTTGAAAGAAGTGAGTGGGAGGAAAGTAGAACTTCATGAGGTAACTGTACCTGCTCCCTTATTGGAAAGCAGTTCATCACAGAAATCTGTTCCTGTGACTACTACACCAATTAGTGAGGAAGCTAATGATGATGATCATGTAACTTCAGATCAAGTTACTACCGAACCTCGTAGGTAAACCAGAGTGAGATCCGCACCAGAGTGGTACGGTAATCCTATTCAGGAGGTCATGTTACTTGACCATGACGAACCTACGAACTATGAGGAAGCGATAATGAGCCCAGGTTCCGCGAAATGGCTTGAGGCCATGAAATCTGAGATGAGATCCATGTATGAGAACAAAGTATGGACTTTGACTTGCCCAATGGTCGACGAGCCATCGAGATTAAATGGATCTTCAAGAGGAATACGGACGCTGATAATAGTGTTACTATCTACAAAGCTAGAATTGTCGCAAAAGGTTTTCGACAAGTTCAAGGTATTGACTACGATGAGAGTTTCTCACTCGTATCAATGCTTAAGTCTGTCCAAATCATGTTAGCAATTGCTGCATTTTATGAAATCTGGCAAAAGGATAAACAAAACTGCATTCCTTAATGGATTTATTAAAGAAGAGTTGTCTATGATGCAACCAGAAGGTTTTGTCAATCCTAAAGGTGCTAACAAAATATGCAAGCTCCAGCGATCCATCTATGGACTGGTGCAAGCATCTCGGAGTTGGAATATACGCTTTGATAAGTTGATCAAAGCATATAGTTTTATACAGACTTGCGGTGAAGCCTGTATTTTACAAGAAAGTGAGTGGGAGAACTACAACATTTCTGATAAGTATATGTGAATGCCATATTGTTGATCGGAGATAATGTAGAATTATTCTGCAAAGCATAAAGGAGTGTTTTAAAGGAGTTTTTCAAAGAAAGACCTCAGTGAAGTTGCTTACATATTGAGCATCAACATCTATAGAGATAGATCAAGACGCTTGATAAGTTTTTCAATGAGTACATACCTTGACAAGATTTTGAAGTAGTTCAAAATGGAACAGTCAAATAAAGAGTTCTTGCATGTGTTACAAGGTGTGAAACTGAGTAAGACTCAAAGCCCGACCACGACAGAAGATAGAAAAAAAATGAAAGTCATTCCCTATGCCTTGACCATAGATTCTATAAAATATGCCATGCTGTGTACCAGATCTATTTGTATACCCTACACTGTTTTTGGCAAGGGAGTACAATAGTGATCTAGGAGTAGATCACTGGACAATGGTCAAAATTATCCTTAGTGAAATAAGGATATGTTTCTCGATTATGGAAGTGACAAAAAGGTTCGTCGTAAAAGGTTACGTCGATGCAAATTTTGACACTAATCCAGATGACTCTAAGTCTCAATCTAGATACATTTTGAAAGTGGGAGCAATTAGCTAGAGTAGCTCCGTGCAGAGCATTGTTGGCATAGAAATTTGCAAAATACATACGGATCTGAATGTGTTAGACCCGTAGACTAAACTACTCTCACAAGCAAAACATGATCACACCTTACTACTCTTTGGGTGTTCATCACATAGCGATGTGAACTAGATTGTTGACTCTAGTAAACCCTTTGGGTGTTGGTCACATGACGATGTGAACTATGGGTGTTGATCACATGGTGATGTGAACTATTGGTGTTAAATCACATGGAGATGTGAACTAGATTATTGACTCTAGTGCAAGTGGGAGACTGAAGGAAATATGCCCT
Organism: Triticum dicoccoides; assembly: GCF_002162155.2. Classification (NCBI taxonomy): domain Eukaryota; kingdom Viridiplantae; phylum Streptophyta; class Magnoliopsida; order Poales; family Poaceae; genus Triticum; species Triticum dicoccoides. The sequence goes on from NC_041382.1 coordinate 200,465,488, forward strand.
AGAGGCAATAATAAAGTTATTATTTATTTCCTTATATCATGATAAATGTTTATTATTCATGCTAGAATTGTATTAACCGAAAACACGATACATGTGTGAGTACATAGACAAACAGAGTGTCACTAGTATGCCTCTACTCGACTAGCTCGTTGATCAAAGATGGTTATGTTTCCTAGCCATAGACAAAGAGTTGTCATTTGATTAATGGGATCACATCATTAGGAGAATGAGGTGATTGACTTGACCCATTCTGTTAGCTTAGCACTTGATCGTTTAGTTTGTTGCTATTGCTTTCTTCATGACTTATACATGTTCCTATGACTATGAGATTATGCAACTCCCGTTTACCGGAGGAACACTTTGTGTGCTACCAAATGTCACAACGTAACTGGGTGATTATAAAGGTGCTCTACAGGTGTCTCTGAAGGTACTTGTTGGGTTGGCGTATTTCGAGATTAGGATTTGTCACTCGATTGTCGGAGAGGTATCTCTGGGCCCACTCGGTAATGCACATCACTATAAGCCTTGCAAGCATTGCAACTAATGAGTTAGTTGCGGGATGATGTATTACGGAACGAGTAAAGAGACTTGCCGGTAACGAGATTGAACTAGGTATTGAGATACCGACGATCGAATCTCGGGCAAGTAACATACCGATGACAAAGGGAACAACGTATGTTGTTATGCGGTCTGATCGATAAAGATCTTCGTAGAATATGTAGGAGCCAATATGGGCATCCAGGTCCCGCTATTGATTATTGACTATAGAGGTGTCTGGGTCATGTCTACATAGTTCTCGAACCCGTAGGGTGTAACACCCCAAGTGGTAACATGTCCCATTTTGGCAATATATCAACTTGACCTTCATCCAATTCTTGTGGGTTCTATCATGTTTGGCCTCATCTTGTTCGGTTATGTGGTCTATTCTTTTCATTGCCTTGTTTTCCTTGTCATATTGCATTTGTACCTTTTGTCATTTGCTTTCCATCCCCATCATGTGCATGGTGTGATTTCATACATATTATGTTGTTGCATGTTCCATGCATAAATCTTGCATCATCACCACTTCTTAGTCCTTTCCTTTCTTTCATTTTGAAAGTGCACATTTTACCTTCTACTTTAATGTTCATCTTCTACCTATAAATCTTGCTACATGTCTAGAACCCCTCTACCAAATCCCTTGCATTTTGGAGTTGATTTGGTTAGGTTCAAAAATGCCTCAAGTTTGAACTATATTCAAACTTGTTTTATTTTTCTACCTGTAAAAATGCCCAAACCAATTTATTCAAATAGCCCATAATTCCAAGACCCCAGGCATATTTTTATATGTCCCCAACACCTCTCTTAGCTCTCTGTGCTTTTCTAGTTTTTTTTGTTTGAAGAAAAGAAAAGAAAGTAGCAGTGGGCAGCCCAGCAGCATCACAGCCCGGCTAGACCTCCTCACTCCAGGCCGACCCAGATTCCCCAGTGAGCCAACAGTGCTTCCCTCGCCCCCTCCTTTCCATGTTGGAGCCCCGCGCCGGCCCCACTTGCAGCGACCCAAACCTCTGTTCCTCTTCCTCCTCCCTCGCTCGTTCCTCTCACCGTAAAAGCAGAAGACAGGGGCACACATGGCCACCGTGGCCTCCATGTCCCTCGCTTCCCCCTATAAAGGGCAAGCCTAGGGTTCCTCCTCCTCCCTTCTTTCCCCTCCGCGCTGCCGCCATGGGTAAGAGGCACCCACGCCCTGCTTCCCCGCTCCGTCTCCTCCCTACAGCCACCATGGCTGGCCCGAGCAAGAGCTCCTCGCCAGAGTAGGTGCGACGCCGACCTCCCCTCCGTCGACCCCGAGCACCGCAGCGCCGCCCGGGATCCATTCTGACGTCGAGCCGCGCCCAAGGATCGCCAAGTCCGGCTACCTCGTCGACGTCTGCTTCTTCTCTGCTTCTCGGGACAGAGCTCGTCACCTCGTTCGTCAGCTCGCCGTCGTCCCTCCGTCGACACCCCGACCACATCTACACGTCCTGTGGACGCTAGGTGAGCCGAGCATCTCCTCCGCCATCCTCCTCTCGCGATAGCCTCGCGTAGTCGCCGCTCTGGCCATGTTCGCGTCATGCTCCCCGCGCTCCGGAGTGTTCTGTAGTGCAGTTGTTGCTCGTAGTTGTAGCGCACACCCCAGCTCTCTGTTGCCCGCGCTCCCATTGCTCGCCCGCGCACCCGCAGTGCACACACTATCCGCGCCACGCCCTGCTGCTCCCCCTGCCTGCCGTGCTCGTCGTATCCCGAGTCGAGCAGATGCTCGAGCTCGAGCATCCCGCACGCCAACTCCCGCAGTTGCTTCAGATGTACGCACGTTCCCTTACAGGACCCCGTGCGCGTACCACTCTGGCCAATCCCGTACCCCCGCCGGTGCCCCTTGGCTCCGGTGGTCGGCGTTGTTGCTCGCACGCATCGTCAGCGTCTTCTCTGCTGCAGATGAGAAGGGGCCGGTATCAGCCTCAAGTTGCTTCAGCAAGAGTCGAACCCCTACCAAACCAGCAGTCCCGTCCTAGCCCAACTGGTAGCCCGCCCACGATCGCAACCAAGAGACCTGCTGTCCACAGTTTCTGTGGTTTTTTTTCTTTCTTTGTGACACAGACGCCTCAGCCCCACTGGTCATACATACACCCAGCCACGTGGCCCACGGCCCTACCAGTCAGTCTAACGGCTGGGTACAGCCTGGGTGCACCTAGCTTTCCCTCGCGTCTTCTGTTTTATCCTAAATTCGGAACATGCCAGATTTGGCATATGCCGATGTTTCCATTATAGGCAGTTTTTGTTTTTGCATAAATGTGGGGATTTTTCTGATGCAACCCCAACATATTATATATGTTTTTGGGGTAGAAAAATCCCACCAATCCAGTGGTGGCATTAGTTTTTGAATTTGAGCAAGTTCATGAACATGTCATTCTACATCATGTTGTTGTTTTGTCTTTTATGTGTTTATTCATACAAATATGTTATGTGGTTGTTTTGCACATGGATAGCTTCATTTTCATGTCTACTTCATGCTAGAAGTTATTCCATGCCATGACATGCCTTGTAGTGAGTTAATCAAGCTTGTAAAGATGCCATGTTGAATTTGTTTCTGCTATGTCTAGCATTTTCACTAAGTGTGTAAAACGGTTATCTTTTGCATTATGGCCATGCTGTTTTAGTCATGCTCTAATGCTTTATAGCTTTAGCTCAATGTTCATGTTTTGTAGAGCATCTCCTTTACATCACTGCCATGTATGTTGTTCACATGTTTGGGTGCTGTAGCATATTTATACTTTGCATCCAAGTGGCCATGTTGCTGTTTTAAGCAGTTTGCATCATATCTTGTTTTTGCTTGTCATTTGCAAACCGTGCATCCAATTCCGGTGATCTTTATATCGATTTTGACCGAAATCAACTCCTCTTTCCAGTGGCACTCTTGGTTTTCCAAGTTGAGGCCAGGTTCTATCTTTCCTTTCCGAAACATGCATATGCATCGCGTATCGCATCCCGCATATCATGCCATGTTTTGCATCATGTTGCTTGTGCATTGCACGTGGTTGATTGTGTCTCCCTTTGCTTGTGTTCTTACTTTGGGTAGAGCCGGGAGACGAGTATGTGATCGAGGAGCCCGTTGAGTATGTTTACGAGGATCAAGCTAACGTCAACTTGCAGAACTTTGCAGGCAAGATGACCATACCCTCGAAATCACTTCTATCTTTGCTTGTTAGATGCTCGCTCTTTTGCTATTCCTATGCTACGATACCTACCACTTGCTTATAATGCCTCCCATATTGCCATGTCAAACCTCTAACCCACCTTGTCATAGCAAACCATTGTTTGGTTATGTTAGCGCTTGCTCAGCCCCTCTTATAGCGTTGCTAGTTGCAGGTGAAGATTGGAGTTTGGTCCTTGTTGGAACATGCTTATTGTTGGGATATCATTATTATATCTTGCCTATGTTAATGCATCTATATACTTGGTAAAGGGTGGAAAGCTCGGCCTTATGCCCGGTGTTTTGTTCCACTCTTGCCGCCCTAGTTTCTGTCATACCAGTGTTATGTTCCTTGATTTTGCGTTCCTTACACGGTTGGGTTAAAATGGGAACCCCTTGACAATTCGCCTTGAATAAAACTCATCCAGCAAGGCCCAACCTTGGTTTTACCATTCGTCACCTAGCCTTTTTCCCTTGGGTTTCGCGGACTCAAGGGTCATCTTTATTTTAAACCCCTGGGCCAGTGCTTCTCTAAGTGTTGGTCCAACCCAGAGCACCGTGCGGGGCCGTCCCTTGGCAACTTGGGTTACGTTGGCTTCCGTACGCTTAGCTTATCCGGTGTGCCCTGAGAACGAGATATGTGCAGCTCCTATCGGGATTTGTCGGTACAGCGAGTGGTCTTGCTGGACTTGTTTTACCATTGTCGAGATGTCTTGTAACCGGGATTCCGAGTCTGATCGGATTGTCTTGGGAGAAGGAATATCCTTCATTGACCGTGAGAGCTTGTGATGGGCTAAGTTGGGACACCCCTGCAGGGATTTGATCTTTCGAAAGCCGTGCCCGCGGTTATGGGCAGATGGGAATTTGTTAATGTCCGGTTGTAGAAAACCTAAAACTTAACTTAATTAAAATGAATCGACAGAGTGTGTGGCCGTGATGGTCTCTTTTCGGCGGAGTCCGGGAAGAGAACACGGTCTCGTGTTATGCTTGAACGTAGGTTGTTCTAGGATCATTTCTTGATCATAGTTCATCATTCGTGCCTTTGCCTCCTCTTCTCACTCTCTTTTGCGTATGTTAGCCACCAAATATGCTAGTCGCTTGCTGCAGCTCCACCTCATACTTTTACCCTTCCTATAAGCTTAAATAGTCTTGATCGCGAGGGTGTGAGATTGCTGAGTCCCCGTGACTCACAGATTCCTTCCAAAACCAGATGCAGGGACCGATGATACCGCTCCAGGAGTTTCGACTGAGCTCAAGTGGGAGTTCGATGAGGACTCAGGACGATACTACGTTTCCTTTCCAGACAATCAGTAGTGGTGCCCAGTTGGGGCGATCGGGGACATTGTTGCATTTGGGGTTTACCTTTATTTTGGTTCCGTAGTCGGACCTTGAGTGTAACTGGATGAATGTAATGATATTTATGCATTGTGTGACGTGGCGATTGTAAGCCAACTATGTATCTCTTTTCCCTTATTCATTACATGGGTTGTTGTGAAGATTACCTCACTTGCGACATTGCTTACAATGCGGTTATGCCTCTAAGTCGTGCTTCGACATGTGGGAGATATAGCCGCATCATGGGCGTTACATAGGGTCTGCACGCTTAATGTTCGTTGACGATATAGTACTATGAGTTATGTATGTTGGTGACCGAATGTTGTTCGGAGTTTCGGATGAGATCACGGATATGACGAGGAACTCCGGAATGGTCCGTAAGTAAAGATTGATATGTGGATAGTAGTGTTTGATCTCCGGAAGGGTTCCGGAATTCACCGGAAGGGGTTCCGGATGTTTCCCGAAATGTTTGGGTACAAGAACACTTTATTTGGGCCAAAGGGGAAAGCCCACAAGGTTTTTGGAAAGCGCAAAAGGAAGTTTTGGGGAGTCCAGGGGCCAGATGCTAGGGTCCCTGGCGTCTGGGTCCAGACGCCGGGAACCCTGGTGTCTGGCCCTGGAGTCCGAGAAGGACTCTTGCCTTTTGGGTGAAACCGACTTTGTGGAGGCTTTTACTCCAAGTTTTGACCCCAAGGCTCAACATATAAATAGAGGGGTAGGGCTAGCACCCAAGACACATCAAGAAACACCAAGCCGTGTGCCAGCAACCCCGTCCCCTCTAGTTTATCCTCTGTCATAGTTTTCATAGTGCTTAGGCGAAGCCCTGCGGAGATTGTTCTTCACCAACACCGTCACCACGCCGTCGTGCTTCCGGAACTCATCTACTACTTCGCCCCTCTTGCTGGATCGAGAAGGCGAGGACGTCACTGAGCCGAACATGTGCAGAACTCGGAGGTGCCGTGCTTTCGATACTTGGATCGGTCCGATCGTGAAGACGTACGACTACATCAACCGCGTTGATATAACACTTCTGCGAATGGTCTATGAGGGTACGTAGACAACACTCTCCCCTCTCGTTGCTATGCATCACCATGATCCTACGCGTGCGTAGGAAATTTTTGAAATTACTACGTTCCCCAACATATCCTTCATAGGAAATATGTTCTCAAAGAAAGTCACATCATTCAACTCCATAATCGTACCAACATGCATGTCGGATACCTCAGATTTTATTATCAAAAATCTATAGCCAACACTATGAAAAGCATAGCCTAGAAGAACACAATCCACGGTTTTTGGTCCAAGCTTGCGCTTCTTGGGAATTGGTATATTGACTTTCGCCAAACAACCCCAAGTACACAGGTAAGAGAGTTTCAATCTTTTCCTTTCCCATTCCTCAAATGGAGTCATGGTCTTATGCTTTGTGGGAACTCGGTTTAGGACATGACACACAGTCATTAGCGCCTCCCCCCACCATTCCTTGGAAAGACCCGATGTGTCTAACATGGTGTTAACCATATCAGTTAGAGTTCGGTTCTTTCTTTCGGCTCCCCCATTTGACTGAGGTGAGTAGGGAGGCATCCTCTCATGGATTATACCATGTTCCGCACAAAACAGATCAAATTCATTGGAAAAATACTCTCCACCACGATCGGACCTAAGCCATTTAATTTTTTTGATCAAAGTTGGTTCTCTGCCTCAGCTTTATAGTTTTTGAAGAAAGTTAAAGCATCATATTTTGATTTCAGAAGATACACATAAAAATATCTAGTGGAGTCATCAATCAACGTCATGAAGTATCTCTTTCCACCTTTTGTCAACACGCCATTCATCTCACAGAGATTAGAATGTTTAAGCTCTAGTGGCACCAAGTCTCTTGCCTCTGTAGTCTTATGGGACTTGTGAGGTTGCTTAGCTTGCACACATACTTGGCACTTAGAGCCTTTGATAGTAGAAATTTTTGGAATTAAATTCATATTGGCTAGCCGCGTCATGCAACCAAAGTTAATGTGACAAAGTCGTGAATGCCAAATATCATACTCATTATTGTGGCAAACATTATTAATAACTTTAGTGCAAATATCTAACAAAGACAGGCGGAACAAGCCTCTGCTCTCATAGCCTTTTCCAACAAATTGTCCATACTTAGAAATTACAACTTTATTGGATTCGAAAACCAACTTAAAACCATCTCAACATAAACAGGAAGCGCTAACGAGATTTTTATTGATGGACGGCACATGATGAATGTTCTTCAGACGCACGGTCTTCCTCGAAGTAAACTTCAGATCGACCGTACCAACACCTCGAACGATGGCATGTGACCCGTTCCCCATCAGCACGGGAGAAGTCCCTATGGCCTGGTAAGAAGAAAACATGGAGGCGTCAGCACAAACATGTACATTGGCACCGGTGTCAATTAACCAATCAGGGGATTGAAATACTAAAAGGATGGTACGAAAAATACCGTACCCTGATTCCTTCATATCAGTATCACCGATGACAACATTAGCGGACTTGCCGCTCTTCTCATGTTTGCACTCCTCAAAGCGGTTAGGACACTTCGGAGCCCGGTGATTAGGATCACCGCAGACATGGCAAAGTCCCTTCCCCTTCTTATGAGAATTCTTCTTGAAGTTGGTAGAATGTGATGGCTTGTTCTTTGTATCAAACTTGCCTTTGCCCTGAGTTTTGTTCTTGTTGTTTTTGAACTTGTTGGGCTGGAAGTTCTTCTTTTGTACCATGTGGGCACTAGAAGTTCCCTCAGCAACTCGAGCATGTGTGTCATTTGCTCTCGCCTTCTCTTCAACATCAAGAGTACCAATGAGATCCGCAACGGAAAACTCCTGTCTCTTGTGTTTCAGGGAAGTAGCAAAATTGTTCCACGAAGGTGGAAGCTTGGCAATGATGCCTCCGGCAACAAATTTGTCTGGCAACACACACTTGAAGTACTCAAGTTCTTTTGCGAGCGAATGTATCTCATGAGCTTGTTGTACAATAGAGTGCTCATCAGTCATCTTGTAGTCATAGAATTGCTCCATGACGTACAACTCGCTGCCGGCGTCCGAGGCACCAAACTTGGCCTCGAGCGCAACCCACATGTCCTTGCCATTTTCAAACGACATATACGAATCCACAATGGAATCATCCAGAACACTCAGAAGAGCACCTTTAAGGAGAGCATCAATCTTCTCAAAGCTTCTAGTTGTGCTGGATTAAGATCGCCCTCAGGCTTGCCCTTGGTGGCGTCATAGCAGCCCATGGTTTGAAACCAGTAGACTGCTCTCATGCGCCACCTCTTATATTGCACCGCCTTAAAGGCAAGCGGCTTCAGATGCGCAGCAAAACCACTCGGAGTAAATTGCCTATAATAAGTTTTTTTGATTGTTGGAAATATGAGCAAATTACTATGAGATTTAATCGGAATAGACAGAAGATAAATCATGACTACAGTAGCAAATATTGAACTAATCATGCGAACTAGCATAGTAGATGAACAGATCACATCTAGGGCACATACTAGAAACATGAATTCTACCACGATCTCGAACAGGAAGGATAGAACCACATACGGTGCAGCGGGAGCAGCACCATCGGCATTGACGTTGTCGCCCATGTCATCGAGGATGAGGTTGCCGAGGTCGGGGAAGAAGTCGTCGTTCGCGAAGTTGTCGCTGCCAGCAGTTGTGCGAGTGCGCTCCCTAAAAACCTGATTGCCCCTCTCCCGTACAGGATCACGAGAGGCGGGGTTCCGGAGGCCTGCTGTCCCTTCTCCCGGTGCACGCCGAAAGGAGGGATGGAGAAGACTTGCTTGGCGACGCAATGATCTGGAACGGTGGTGAGAAACCATACGAAGTGGCGGCGGCTAGGGTAGACGTCTACCTGACTATATAGTGCGGACCCGGTAGGTCGTGGGAGTAAACCCCACGAGTCGCCACGATCCAAAAGAATCGGAAACAGTTCAGTAATTGACGCGTCCGTTAATTATTAATTAATGACTCATTAATTTTCCCGAGCTGCAAAAATATAGACAACGTGCATATCTCTATCCTCGGCTCCGCTCAATCCTGCAACCCGCGGCGCGTCGTGACGAGGCGTGGCGAGGCGAGCGAGGAGGAGGAGCGCACGTGTAGGTATTCTCTTCTCATGCTCATACGAGTGGTAGAAGAGCTCACCTTATAAAGAGGTGCAACTCTTTCTCAACTTATGAGGTGGGACTAAACTTTAGCCTCACTCACTCCACTCACATGTGTGCATGAATGGGCCAAGAGAATTTCAGAATTTTAGTTGGGCTTTGGGCCAAAATCCCACTAGTAAATTCCAACACAATGTTGTATGTACTTCCACATCATATAGATTTGTTATGCTAAATATTTATATTTATTTCTATAAATTTGGTCAAACTTTACAAAGTTTGAATTTAGTCAACTCTAATATGCGGAGTAAATAAAAACGGAGGGAGTAATTACATTAAATGGTCGATATTTCGACCATTTAACTAAGAACTAGAAAAAAAATATGAGGCTAACTTGTAGCGGACGACGACATTGTACGCTTTGTCGCCCTGCCCGGCCACACTGCAGTCATTGTCTCTCCGATGGCGGAAGGGCGCGGGCTGTCGCCTGGCGCCCGCGGAGGAGTCGGTCCTCTTCCTCTTGCGCAGTGCAGAGAGCCACCATGGCCAATGCCGATGACGCCTACGTTGCCCTGGTGGCGGCCTTACCTTGTCTGCATTGGCGAAGGTGTCACTAAGTGACCATTCCTCGCCAATCTTGGCGAGCTCCCCGTTGAGGCGACGATGGTGGTGACAAAACTATTGAGAGCCTAGGTTGCGGCCAGATCCAGGTCATTGTGGACGCAGGCCAGCTCCTCGTCTGACTTGGCGAACGCGGAGCGGCGGGCAGCATTATGTTGCACCTACCATGTCGCCTACCTCACTACCTTTTCCTTGGCCGACATGACTGCCCATGACAAAGAGGGACATCGCCACCGCCGTGACCGGCCGAGGTAGTGGAGGATGCACCCGCGTGCCTTGGCGATCACGGGCGACAGTTCCTCCTTGACGAGTTATTCGCCATTTGCGGCGAGGCGACGACGTTGACCCGTCGATTCGGGCGTACTTGTTGTGCGGTGGTGGCTACATCGGCTCCTCCTTCACGCGACACCCGATTTGGACGCCACGGTTGCGTGCCGGTGACGTCAGCTCCTGCTTGACGTGGTTGTTGGGGAACGCAGTAATTTCAAAAGTTTCCAACGCACACACAACAACATGGTGATGCATAGCAACGAGACGGGAGAGTATTGTCTATGTACCCTCGTAGACCGTAAGTGGAAGCGTTATGACAACACGGTTGATGTAGTCATACGTCTTCACGATCGACCGATCCTAGTACCGAACATACGGCACCTCCGTGATCTGCACACGTTCAGCTCGGTGACGTCCCGCGAACTCATGATCCAGTAGAGCTTCGAGGGAGAGTTTCATCAGCACGACGGCGTGATGACGGTGATGATGATGCTACCGGAACAAGGCTTCGCCTAAGCACCGCTACGATATAACCGAGGTGGATTATGGTGGAGGGGGGCACCGCACATGGTTAAAAGATCAATGATCAACTTGTGTGTCTATGGTGTGCCCCCTGGCCACATATATAAAGGAGGGAGGAGGAGGAGGCCGGCCCTAAAGGGGGCGCGCCAAGTGTGGGGAGTTCTACTAGCACTCCCAAGTCTTAGTAGGATTCCCCTTTTCCTTTTCGGAGTAGGAGAGAAGAAAGAAGGAAAGAGAGAGGGAGTAGGAAAGGGCAAGGGGGGTGCCGGTGTCAAAACCGGCGGATCTCGGGTAGGGGGTCCCGAACTATGCGTCTAAGTTCGATGATAACAGGTGACAAGGGACACGATGTTTATCCAGGTTCGGGCCCTCTCCATGGAGGTAATACGCTACGTCCTGCTTGATTGATATTGATGAATAGGAGTATTACAAGAGTTGATCTACCTCGAGATCGTAATGGCTAAACCCTAGAGGTCTAGCTTGTATGGCTATGATAATGAATCTCTCTCCGGACTAAGTCCTCCGGTTTATATAGACACCGCTAGGGTTACACAAGGTCGGTTACAAGGAAGCAAATCTACATATCTGGTCGCCAAGCTTGCCTTCCACGCCAAGGAGAGTCCCATCCGGACACGGGTACAGTCTTTGGTCTTCGCATCTTCACAGCCCATCAGTCCGGCCCATGGCTAATAGGTCGGACGCCCGAGGACCACATAGTCCAGGACTCCCTTAGTAGCCCCTGAACCTGGCTTCAATGACAAGATATCCGACGCATAGTTCTGTCTTCGGCATTGCAAGGCGGGTTCCTCCTTCCGAAGTCCAAAATAGTCTTCGGACGAATTGATCGTGTCCGGACCTGTAACACACCACACACAATCATAGAGAGAATATAATATTTTACGAATCCAATCTGCTAATAATTTTTTACAATATGACATCACGTCTGCCCGATCACTATATCGAACCGTTTTGTCCGCCATCCCATGTTTCGAGATGCGGTTTCCATTGGCACGTCTTGTCAAAGCAGAGATTGTGTCCCCTTATTACGGGATTCTCATCAATACGGGCGTGGGTAACCCAACCGTGCCATTTACACAACCCTTGGGAATAGGCAAGTTTTAAGGCGAGCAGGGAGGCGTTTGATATTCGCGGCCTTTATAAGGGGATAAGGATTCTTTCTCACTCACCCCTGCCTTCTCCTTCCTCTGCCCATCCATTCTAGAACTCCAGCGCCCAAGTCCTAGCTTCCCTCGCCGGAGAGAGCACTCCAACCATGTCCGGATCCGGAGCAGGTGGCAAGTGGATGGCTTCTTCTGTTAAGAAGAAAGACATCAAGGAGCTTCGAGACGCCGGATACCTAGCCAAGGAGATCGTTCACCGTCTCCCGGCCGAAGGACAGATCGTCCCTACCCCAGAGCCCCATGAGAGGGTTGTCTTTCTCGCACATTTCGTCCGTGGGATGGGATTCCCTCTCCACCCGTTTGTCCACGGACTGATGTTTTACTACGGGCTAGACTTCCATGATCTAGCCCCCAACTTTATCCTCAACATCTCGGCATTTATAGTCGTTTGCGAGGCCTTCCTCCGTATCCCGCCTCACTTTGGGCTATGGCTAAAGACTTTCAATGTAAAGCCGAAGGTGGTGAGAGGCCAACAGGCAGAGTGCGGAGGTGCCATGGTGGGCAAGATGCCCAATGTTACATGGCCCGAAGGCTCCTTTGTGGAGACGATGAAGGGGTGGCAGTCGGGGTGGTTGTACATCACCGAGCCGCGCAACACCAACTGGGTGGCGGCCCCCGAATTTCGATCCGGAGCTCCGCTGCGGCTCACCTCCTAGCAAGAGAAGGGCCTCACCTGGGGCTCTTCGAGCGAGCTAACTGGGCTCCAAACGTGCGTTCAGAACATGATAACCAAGAGGATCAAACTCGTCAATGTGATCCAGGTTATGCTCATTCGTCGGATCCTTCCGTGCCAACGTCGAACTTGCTATTTGTGGGAGTTTGATCCGGGCAAGCACCAGGCGCTACTAGAGCTCTCCGGCACAATGCACGAAGATATCTGGAAAGTGCTCTTCAAGGCCGGCGAGACACCACTGCCCATGATCGAGGATCGTGGGCTCAGCTTAAAGCGCCAGGCAAATTCGGTAAGTTCTTCCATGTATTCAAGGTATAGCCTTTACTGGCATATTTTGGGAAGGAGTCTAAGCCTTAGTATCATTTTTAGGCCTAGATCGACATAGCGGGGCGGATTAATTGTCCAGCTCCACTTCTCGAAGATGAGGAAACCGCACTCCTAACGAAGGTGCTATTTCCGGCACCTTATGATGTGCTGGAGAAGAAGTCCAAGAAGACGGCCAAAGGGAGAAGGAGTGGCCTTCGCCGAAAGGGTGCTTTGGACATGTCGTCCGAAGACGAGACTGACTCTTCGGGCGCCGAAGACGACGGCGAGGAGGAAGAAGAAGGTGGCTTCGGGGGGGAAAGAAGAAAAGAGAGGCCTCCACGAATCTGGAGGCGAAGGCGCCCAAGAGGGGGAAGGGCTTCCTTGCGGATAACTCCGCATGGGATGTCGAAAGCAGTCCGGAGCGAATGCCCCGGACCAAGCCTCGGGCTGCATCGTAAGTACCAAAACCCTACGCACCTCCCAATACTTGGCCTTTCCAGTTTATAATATTAATATGTTTAACCTATGCCATTACAGTCCGGCCCGCGACGGTGATACGTCTCCAACGTATCTATAATTTTTGATTGCCCCACGCTATATTATCTACTGTTTTAGGCAATATTGGGCTTTATTTTCCACTTTTACATTATTTTTGGGACTAACCTATTAACCGGAGGCCCAGCCCAGATTTGCTGTTTTATGCCTATTTCAGTGTTTCGAGGAAAAGGAATATCAAACGGAGTCGAAATGGAACGAAATCAACTGGAGAAGTTATTTTTGGAACGAAAGCCACCAGATAGACTTGGACTCCACGTCAGGAGATACGGGAGGTGCTCATGAGGGTGGGGGTGCGCGCCCCCCTAGGGCGTGCCCCCTGCCTCGTGGGGCCCCCGTAGCTCCTCCGACGTACCCCCTGCACCCATATATACCCACGTATCCTAAAACTTCCAGAATGCACAATAAATTGGGAGTTCCGCCGCCAGAAGCCTCCATAGACACCGAAATCCAATCTAGACCCGTTCCGGCACCCTGCCGGAGGGGGAAATCCCTCTCCGATGGCCATCTTCATCATCCCGGTGCTCTCCATGACAAGGAGGGAGTAGTTCTCCCTCGGGTCTGAGGGTATGTACCAGTAGCTATGTGTTTGATCTCTCTCTTTCTCGTGTTCTTGATTTGGCACGATCTTGATGTATCGCGAGCTTTGCTATTATAGTTGGATCTTATGTTTCTCCTCCCCCTCTTCTCTCTTGTAATGAATTGAGTTTTCCCCTTGAAGTAATCTTATCGGATTGAGTCTTTAAAGACTTGAGAACACTTGATGTATGTCTTGCGTGGATATCTGTGGTGACAATGGGATATCACGTGATTCACTTGATGTATGTTTTGGTGATTAACTTGCGGGTTCCGCCCATGAACCTATGCATAGGGGTTGGCACACGTTTTCGTCGTGATTCACCAGTAGAACTTTGGGGCACTCTTTGAGGTCCTTTGTGTTGGTTGAATAGATGAATCTGAGATTGTGTGATGCATATCGTATAGTCATACCCACGGATACTTGAGGTGACATTGGAGTATCTAGGTGACATTAGGGTTTTGGTTGATTTGTGTCTTAAGGTGTTATTCTAGTACGAACTCTAGGGCTGTTTGTGACACCTATAGGAATAGCCCAACGGATTGATTGGAAAGAATAACTTTGAGGTGGTTTCATACCCTACCATAATCTCTTCGTTCGTTCTCCGCCATTGGTGACTTTGGAGTGACTCTTTGTTGCATGTTGAGGGATAGTTATGTGATCCAATTATGTTATCATTGTTGAGGGAACTTACACTAGCGAAAGTATGAACCCTAGGCCTTATTTCCTATCATTGCAATACCATTTACGCTCACTTTTATCATTAGTTACCTTGCTGTTTTTATATTTTCAGATTACAAAAACTATTATCTACTATCCATATTGCACTTGTATCACCATCTCTTCGCCGAACTAGTGCACCTATACAATTTACCATTGTATTGGGTGTGTTGGGGACACAAGAGACTCTTTGTTATTTGGTTGCAGGGTTGTTTGAGAGAGACCATCTTCATCCTACACCTCCTACGGATTGATAAACCTTAGGTCATCCACTTGAGGGAAATTTGCTACTATCCTACAAACCTCTGCACTTGGAGGCCCAACAACGTCTACAAGAAGAAGGTTGTGTAGTAGACATCAAGCTCTTTTCTGGCGCCGTTGCCTGGGAGGTTAGTGCTTGAAGGTATATCTTTAGATCTTGCAATCGAGTCTTTTAGTTTCTTGTTTTATCACTAGTTTAGTTTATAAAAGAAAACTATAAAAAAATGGAATTGAGTTTGTCTCATACGCTTCACCTTTTTAATATCTTTCGTGAGTATGATGGAAAGGATAATTGTGCTCAAGTGCTAGAAGAAGAAATTTATAAAATGTTTGGCACTAAATATGTGAATGATGAGCATGATTTCAATGTTGTTAGTATGAATTCCTTGAATACCTACGATGCTAATGATATGCAAAGCCACAAGCTTGGGGAAGCTATGTTTGATGAAGATGATATTTTTTGTCCCCCAAGCTTTGATGAGCAAATTTACTATGATGAAAGCATGCCTCCTATCTATGATGATTATTTTGATGACACGTATGCTTTAAATAATAATAATAACAATGAAACTTGTCATCTTGATTTCAATTTTCAGTCCCATGATAGTTACTTTGTTGAGTTTGCTCCCACTACTATTCAAGAGAAGAATTTTGCTTATGTGGGGAGTAGTAAATTTTCTATGCTTGTAGATCATGAAAAGATTTATTTAGGTGCTGGTTATATTGTTGAATTCATTCATGATCCTACTGAAAATTATTATGAGGGAGGAACATATGCTTGTAGGAATTGCGATAATATCAAGTTTCCTCTCTATGTGCTTAAAATTTTGAAGTTATGCTTGTTTTACCTTCCTATGCAAGTTGATTCTTGTTCCCACAAGTTGTTTGCTCACAAAATCCCTATGCATAGGAAGTGGGTTAGACTTAAATGTGCTAGTCATATTCTTCATTATGCTCTCTTTATGTTACGATTCTTATCTTTTATATGAGCATCATTGAAATCATCGTGCCTAGCTAGGGGCGTTAAACGATAGCGCTTGTTGGGAGGCAACCCAATTTTATTTTTGTTCTTTGCTTTTTGTTCCTGCTTAGTAATAAATAATCCATCTAGCCTCTGTTTAG
Organism: Triticum dicoccoides; assembly: GCF_002162155.2. NCBI lineage: Eukaryota > Viridiplantae > Streptophyta > Magnoliopsida > Poales > Poaceae > Triticum > Triticum dicoccoides. The sequence continues at coordinate 200,481,475 of NC_041382.1, forward strand.
ATGTGGGTTTATGCTTTTAATTAGTGTTTGTGCCAAGTAGAACCTTTGGGAAGACTTGGGTGAAGTCTTTATGATCATGCTGTAAAAAACAGAAACTTTAGCGCTCACGAGAATTTCTGCCATTTTTATTTGGAGAGTGATATTTAGTTAATTCTTTTTGCATATGATTAATAGATAAATTACTCAGGTCCAGCAATTTATTTGCGAATTTTATGAGTTCCATAAGTATATGTTTGATCCAGATTACTACAGACTGATCTGTTTTTGACAGATTTTGTTTTCGATGTGTTGTTTGCTTATTTTGATGAATCTATGTCTAGTAAAATAGTTTATAAACCATAGAGAAGTTGGAATACATTAGTTTTAACACCAATATAAATAAAGAATGAGTTCATTACAGTACCTTGAAGTGGTGATTTATTTTCTTATACTAACGGAGCTTACGAGTTTTCTGTTAAGTTTTGTGTTGTGAAGTTTTCAAGTTTTGGGTAAGGATTCGATGGACTATGGAATAAGGAGTGGCAAGAGCATAAGTTTGGGGATGTCCAAGGCACCCCAAGGTAATATTCAAGGACAACCAAGAGCCTAAGCTTGGGGAAGCCCAGAAGGCATCCCCTCTTTCGTCTTCGTTCATCGGTAACTTTACTTGGAGCTATATTTTTATTCGCCACATGATATGTGTTTTGCTTGGAGTGTCAATTTATTTTGTTAGGATTTTATTGCTGTTATTTAGAACAATGTTTTGCATCTTTTATTTCAATAAAAGTGGCATTGATAGCCTTCACTATGCCTATTTTACAAGTCTTCATGTTGCTGTTTGAAAACAGAAAGTTTACCGCTGTTGCAATAATTCCCTAGAAAAGTCAGAATGTGATAAAATGTTGAAACCTTTTTCATATTAAGCTCTGATAAATTTATTACAGTGGGAATTTTCTTTCATAATTTTTGGAGCTAGGGAATTATGGATGTTGCAGCATTCTTTACAGACTACCCTGTTTAGGCAGATTGCTGTTATGTTTGCATTGTTTGCATATGGTTGTTTCTTTAATGATTCTATTTGAGGACAGGACTATTAAATATGCAGAGGCATTTGGTATGCAATGTTGAATAATAATTTTAGTGATTTGCTACAGTAGAGTATGATAAGGTTTTTGCAATGGTTTATACTAACTTATCTCACGAGTCCTTGTTGAGTTTTGTGTGGATGAAGCTTTTGAGATTTAGGGAGACCGTGATATGAGAGGAATTAAGGAGACACAAAAGCTCAAGCTTGGGGATGCCCAAGGCACCCCAAGATAATATTTCAAGAAGTCTCAAGCGTCTAAGCTTGGGGATGCCCCGGTTGGCATCCCACCTTTCTTCTTCAACAACTATCGGTTAGTATTGGTTGATCCTAAGTTTTTGCTTCTTCACATAATGATTGCTATTCTTGGATGCCATTTTATTTTGCTTTGCTTTTTGTTTGAATAATTTACCAAGATCTGAAATTATTAAATGTTAGAGAGTCTTCACATAGTTGCATAATTATTCGACTACTCATTGATCTTCACTTACATCTTTCAGAGTAGTGTGTCATTTGCTCTAGTGCTTCACTTATATCTTTTAGAGCATGGTGGTAGTTTTATTTTGAAGAAATAGATGAACTCTCATGCTTCACTTATATCATTCTGAGAGTCTTAAATAGCATGGTAATTTGCTTAAAATCCTAATATGCTAGGTATTCAAGAATAATAAAACTTTCTTATGAGTGTGTTGAATACTATGAGAAGTTTGATGCTTAATAATTGTTTTGAGATATGAGGATGGTGATATTAGAGTCATGATAGTTGAGTGGTTATGAATTTATGAAATACTTGTGTTGAAGTTTGTGATTCCCGTAGCATGCACGTATGGTGAACCGTTATGTGATGAAGTCGGAGCATGATTTATTTATTGATTGTCTTCCTTATGAGTGGCGGTCGGGGATGAGCGATGGTCTTTTCCTACCAATCTATCCCCCTAGGAGCATGCACGTAATACTTTGCTTTGATAACTTGTAGATTTTTGCAATAAGTATATGAGTTCTTTATGACTAATGTTGAGTCCATGGATTATACGCACTCTCACCCTTCCACCCTTGCTAGCCTCTCTAGTACCGCGCACCTTTCGCGGGTACCATAAACCCACCATTTACCTTCCTCAAAACAGCCACCATACCTACCTATTATGGCATTTCCATAGCCATTCCGAGATATATTGCCATGCAATTTTCCACCATTCCGTTCATCATGACACATTCATCATTATCATATTGCTTAGCATGATCATGTAGTTGACATAGTATTTATGGCGAAGCCACTGTTCATGATTCTTTCATACTTGTCACTCTTGATTCATTGCATATCCCAGTACACCGCCAGAGGCATTCATATAGAGTCATACTTTGTTCTAGTATCGAGTTGTAGCATTGAGTTGTAAATAAATAGAAGTGTGATGATCATCATTCAATAGAGCATTGTCCCC
>NC_041382.1:200484336-200545094 GCF_002162155.2 Triticum dicoccoides
AAAGAAAGGCCATAAAAAAGAAAGGCCAAATAAAAAAATAAAGGCCAAAAAAATAAAGGCCAGATAAAAAAAGGGGGGACAATGGTACTATCCTTTTACCACACTTGTGCTTGAAAGTAGCACCATGATCTTCATGATAGAGAGTCTCCTATGTTGTCACTTTCATATACTAGTGGGAATCTTTCATTATAGAACTTGGCTTGTATATTCCAATGATGGGCTTCCTCAAAATGCCCTATGTCTTTGTGAGCAAGCGAGTTGGATGCACACCCACTAGTTTCTTTTGTTGAGCTTTCATACACTTATAGCTCTAGTGCATCCGTTGCATGGCAATCCCTACTCACTCACATTGATATCTATTGATGGGCATCTCCATAGCCCGTTGATACGCCTAGTTGATATGAGACTATCTTCTCCTTTTTGTCTTCTCCACAACCACCATTCTATTCCACCTATAGTGCTATGTCCATGGCTCACGCTCATGTATTGCGTGAAGATTGAAAAAGTTTGAGAACATCAAAAGTATGAAACAATTGCTTGGCTTGTCATCGGGGTTGTGCATGATTTAAATATTTTGTGTGGTGAAGATAGAGCATAGCCAGACAATATGATTTTGTAGGGATAACTTTCTTTGGCCATGTTATTTTGAGAAGACATGATTGCTTAGTTAGTATGCTTGAAGTATTATTATTTCTATGTCAATATGAACTTTTGTGTTTAATCTTATGGATCTGAATATTCATACCACAATTAAGAAGAATTACATTGAAATTATGCCAACTAGCATTCCACATCAAAAATAATCTTTTTATCATTTACCTACTCGAGGACGAGCAGGAATTAAGCTTGGGGATGCTTGATACGTCTCCAACGTATCTATAATTTTTGATTGCTCCATGCTATATTATCTACTATTTTAGGAAATATTGGGCTTTATTTTCCACTTTTATATTATTTTTGGGACTAACGTATTAACCGGAGGACCAGCCCAGATTTGCTGTTTTATGCCTATTTTAGTGTTTCGAGGAAAAGGAACATCAAACGGAGTCGAAACGGAACGAAACCAACTGAAGAAGTTATTTTTGGAACGAAAGCCACTAGATAGACTTGGACTCCACGTCAGGAGATACGGGAGGTGCTCACGAGGGTGGGGGGCGCGCCTCCTGCCTCATGGGGCCCCCGTAGCTCCTCCGACGTACCCCATGCACCCATATATACCCACGTATCCTAAAACTTCCAGAACGCACAATAGATCCGGAGTTCCGCCGCCAGAAGCCTCCGTAGCCACCGAAAGCCAATTTACACCCGTTCCGGCACCCTGCCAGAGGGGGTAATCCCTCTCCGGTGGCCATCTACATCATCCCGGTGCTCTCCATGACGAGGAGGGAGTAGTTCTCCCTCGGGGCTGAGGGTATGTACTAGTAGCTATGTGTTGGATCTCTCTCTCTCTCTCGTGTTCTTGATTTGGCACAATCTTGATGTATCGCGAGCTTTGCTATTATAGTTGGATCTTATGTTTCTCCTCCCCCTCTTCTCTCTTGTAATGAATTGAGTTTTCCCCTTGAAGTAATCTTATCGGATTGAGTCTTTAAAGACTTGAGAACACTTGATGTATGTCTTGCCGTGGATATCTGTGGTGACAATGGGATATCACGTGATTCACCTGATGTATGTTTTGGTGATCAACTTGCGGGTTCCGCCCATGAACCTATGCATAGGGGTTGGCACATGTTTTCGTCGTGATTCACCGGTAGAACTTTGGGGCACTCTTTGAGGTCCTTTGTGTTGGTTGAATAGATGAATCTGAGATTGTGTGATGCATATCATATAGTCATACCCACGGATACTTGAGGTGACATTGGAGTATCTAGGTGACATTAGGGTTTTGGTTGATTTGTGTCTTAAGGTGTTATTCTAGTACGAACTCTAGGGCTGTTTGTGACACCTATAGGAATAGCCCAACGGATTGATTGGAAAGAATAACTTTGAGGTGGTTTCGTACCCTACCATAATCTCTTCGTTCGTTCTCTGCTATTAGTGACTTTGGAGTGACTCTTTGTTGCATGTTGAGGGATAGTTATGTGATCCAATTATGTTATCATTGTTGAGGGAACTTACACTAGCGAAAGTATGAACCCTAGGCCTTATTTCCTATCATTGCAATACCATTTACGCTCACTTTTATCATTAGTTACCTTGCTGTTTTTATATTTTCAGATTACAAAAACTATTATCTACTATCCATATTGCACTTGTATCACCATCTCTTCGCCGAATTAGTGCACCTATACAATTTACCATTGTATTGGGTGTGTTGGGGACACAAGAGACTCTTTGTTATTTGGTTGCAGGGTTTCTTGAGAGAGACCATCTTCATCCTACGCCTCCTACGGATTGATAAACCTTAGGTCATCCACTTGAAGGAAATTTGCTACTGTCCTACAAACCTCTGCACTTGGAGGCCCAACAACGTCTACAAGAAGAAGGTTGTGTAGTAGACATCAGACGGCTCCCCACAATCCTCGACAGAGGGTTCTCTAGACTCAAAGGAGATGGCTAGCATGTCTCCGCCGCCCGCTCATTCTGCCTCACCCAAGGGTGATGACGAGGTGCCGTCCCAAAGGACCTTCCCAGACTAGGGGGAGATTCCAGAAATCATTAAGGTGGCGCCTCAGGATGACTCCTCGGCTGCCGGACACATGGGGGAAAAAGCCCACATTGGAACTGGCAATGGGGGCCAAGTTCCCTTCGGCCCTTAGCCGGATACCATTCCGGAGACCTGCACGGCTCCGGAGTCCAGCGAACTGCCTTCCCCAAAAGGAGGAGGTGTGCCTGTTCCACCGGTGACCTCTGTCCAACCAGAGGCATCGGATAATCTGCTGGAAGCACTGCGAGGCGCCTCCATTGTGGATGAGCACCGTGTCCTTATGGGTACGGTGATCGAAAAGGTTCAGTCTGCCAAAAGCGGATTGGCCGAGGCCTGCACTAGCCTTTTAACAGGCTTTGAGTTAACAATTGTAGAAAAAAATATCACAATGTGGACAGTAGCCCCTGATGCTCTGTTCGGTGTCCGGAAAGGAAAAGCCGAACAGGGGATCAAAATAATTTTCGCAGGAGTCTAACATAATATGTATATGTGAATAAGCAGGCGTCGCTGCTGGCTGCTGCTGCTCACACTGCGGAGGTCTCCAGACTGAAGCAGAGCCTGGAGCGGGCCGAGAAAGAGCTCGGCCTCGTGAAGAAGCACCTGGAGGACAGCAAAGGTATGCAGTAACCTGCATGTATATTTAGGAAGGATGAGTGGTTCGTGCTGACTAAAGTGCCATGAACTTTGTTAGGGGCCACGACCGAGGTGGCGGCCCTCAAGAAGGCGTTAGATAAGGCCGAGGACGAAGTGGCCAAGGAACGCGCGATGCGCGAGAAGCACAAGGCTTGGGTCGGCGAGGTTCAGCAAGAGCTCCAGGACGCTGTCAAGAAGTACGAGTCCTTGGAGAGTGATTCCAAGACGCAAGCGTCCGAACTTGCGAAGGCCCACCAGAGCACGCAAGAGGCTCGAGCCGAAGCCCAGAGCGCCCTTCAGGAAATCCAGGCGCCCCAGAAGATCGTGGCAGGTAAGGCTTTCATTATGCAAAGCAAGTCTGTGAAGGAAGCGTTCATTTTACTTACCCAAATTTGGAGCTCTCCATGGGCATCTATGGATTTGCCGCGCAGCATATCAGACGCTGCCAAGTTCTATCAAGCCGAGGAAGGGAGTTCTACAATGAAGCTTTTCTGGTCTCAATATCTTGTGCCCGAACATCCGGCGTCCTTCAGCGACCAGCTGAAACAGCTGGTCGAGCTGCACAAGGCGGCCGAGCTAGCCATGAAGGAGCTGATAGTCCAACTATAGCCTGCTGCGCCGATACCTAGCAGCTACTTCGGACTTGTGAAGCGGCTTGTTGATGCCTGCCCCCGGCTTGAGGTTATAAAGCGACCAGTCTATATTGAAGGTGCACGGATGGCCTTTGCCCGCGTCAAAACGCACTGGGCGAAGATGGATGCCAAGAAGCTAATGACCGAGGGGCCACCTGAGGGCAAGGAGCACCACCGACCTGAGTTGTATTTTGATGGTGTCCTGGAGGGATCCCGCATTGTTGTGGATCACTGTGTGAAAGACACTATCTTTGAATGAATGTATGTGATCTCCCTTTGCCTTGTATGATAAAAACAAAGTGTTTATGCAATATAATGCTTGTTATGTTTTTAAATTTTTACTTCCTGTGCGGCCGTGTTGTATGGAATCTGAGGGTTAACAGTCATCGGCTTCTGCCCCCATGTAGGTAGTATGGGGGTGTTCGGGATGGAATCTAAACAATCTTGATCCAATTAGATGGTCCTTGAAGGAGTTGTTTAGCGCAACGAACCAGGCAACTAGACTATGCGGCTGTAATGCCCTCACTTAGCCATAGGAGTGCGACAATAAAAACATGGGCGCAACCCCTAGTATCTGAACTAGAGTGCTATAAGCGTCTGATCAGGAAGTACCAATCCTTCACGTAATGCGAAAGAAATCTCCAACGATTTGCAACCTCCGAACAGCTGACCGGCTCTCGCCGCATCATGGCAGTCAGTTTTCGGCTTTCTCTACTGAGGTGCTCCCTTGGATAAACCAAGGCACAATCGTAGTAGTTCTCCCTTTACTACCTTACCAATATAGCGGAACGTAAGGTAGCAAGCACAGGATCCGGGCAACCCAACTATTGACCAAAGACACGATTCGGAGCCAATGCATATAATGCTAAATTCGGGGTGCCGAACTATACTTATAAAAAGTGTTCAGACTATTGTTGCCGTAATGTGGGGTGCTATGAAGCCCCTGGCAAGCATCGAGCATACCAAAGTGTACAGGTGCTACCTGATAGTATTATCCACAGGGGAGCTGAAAAAAAAGAAAACAGAAAAGGTACGAAGGTAAAAAGCTGGAGTCCTAGAGCTCCAGCCACAAACTGTTCTCATTGTAATTTAATTAGTACGTCAAAGCGCATTGATACAGGTAGTGCGATAAGCAACAAGCTATTTGACATGCCGAAACCAAGGGAGAGCTGCATGTGGGTCCTGAAAAACAGGTAAAGTTATCGTTAATGGAATCACCTAAAAAGTCCCCCATATGTCTATGTTTCTCGCCGTCTTGGTGTGTTTATCCTTCAAGAGGACCGATGACCAGGCCATCAGATGGTGCCTGTGGGATTGAGACCTGAAAAGGAAACAAGTAAAAGTGAAAGTATGTGTGTATCTGATGTCGGTTGAGCCGTACTACGGACCACAAGCTAGCTATGCCTCCGTCGATGCCCATGGGATTTTGAGTGCGTAGTTATGTACGCGCGGCACGAATGCCACCACTTGATCGGAACTGCGCCGGAGGCCGGGTTGCTAATCGAGCTCCTGACGGGCCGAGCTCTCCTGCTGTAGAGTAGTCTGGACCCTCTTAATGGTGTCCGTGGGCTCAGCAACCGAATTAAGGTTCTGCTTGAGAAGGCCGCTCTGTAGTTCTGCTGCTAAGGCATATGTGTGCTCTTCTGTACGGAGGGAGCGTTCCGTATTTCCGTTGACTGTTATGACGCCGCGTGGACCGGGCATCTTGAGCTTGAGATAAGCATAGTGTGGTACCGCGTTGAATCGAGCGAACGCGGTTCGTCCGAGCAGTGCATGATAGCCGCTGTGAAAGGGGACGATATCGAAGATTAACTCCTCGCTTCGGAAGTTTTCCGGAGATTTGAAGACAACCTCTAGTGTGATTGAGCCCGTACAGCGGGCCTCTACACCTGGTATGACTCCTTTGAAGGTGGTCCTGTTGGGCTTGATCCGAGATGGGTTAATGCCCATTTTTCGCGTTGTATCCTGATAGAGCAGATTGAGGCTGCTACCTCCGTCCATAAGGATGCAAGTCAGGTGGAACTCATCAATTATTGGGTCTAGGACTAGTGCGGATGAGCCACCGTGACAGATACTGGTCGGATGATCCTGGCGATCAAAAGTGACTGGGCATGACGACCATGGATTGAATTTTGGGGCGACTGGCTCTATCGCGTAGACATCCCTGAGCGCACGCTTGCGCTCCCTCTTGGGTATGTGGGTAGCGTATATCATGTTCACCGTTTTGACCTGAGGAGGAAACTTCTTCTGCCCCCCTGTGTTCGGTTGCTGGGGCTCTTCATCATCGTCCTCACTTTGCGATCCCTTTTCCCTGTTTTCAGCGTGTAATTTGCCGGCCTGTTTAAAAACCCAGCAATCTCTATTTATATGATTGGGTGGTTTGTTTGGGGTGCCATGAATCTGGCATGGACGATCAAGTATGCGGTCCAAGCTGGATGGGCCTGAATTGTTCTTTCGGAATGGCTTCTTCCGCTGACCGGACTTAGAGCCCCTGAATCCGGCATTGACTGCCGCATCCTCGGTTTTATCACTATTGTTTCGACGCTTGTATATGTTGTGTCGAGACTTGTCTTTGCTAGTTTTAGCTTCAGGGGTGCCGGCGTCGCTTGCATTGCTTTTGCTACGGGCCAACCAACTGTCCTCGCCCGCACAAAAGTGGGTCATGTGTGCCGTGAGGGCTGCAATGGATTTTGGCTTTTCTTGGCCAAGGTGGCGAGCGAGCCATTCATCGCGGATGCTGTGTTTGAAGGCTGCTAGGGCTTCGACATCCGGACAATCGACGATTTGGTTCTTTTTAGTTAAGAACATAGTCTAGAATTTCCTGGCGGACTCTCCGGGCTATTGAACTATATGACTTAAGTCATCAGCGTCCGGAGGTCGAACATATGTACCTTGGAAGTTATCAAGGAAGGCCTCTTCCAAGTCCTCCCAGCTGCCAATAGAATTTGCAGGCAGACTGTTGAGCCAGTGCCGAGCTGACCCCTTGAGTTTTAAAGGGAGGTATTTGACGGCGTGGAGGTCATCGCCGCGGGCCATATGAATGTGGAGAATGAAGTCTTCGATCCACACCGTGAGGTCTGTGGTTCCATCGAATGATTCTATATTCATGGGTTTGAACCCTTTTGGGAATTCATGATCCAGGACCTCATCGGTGAAGCAATGAGGGTGTGCGGCGCCTCTATATCAGGCCATATCGCGACGTAGCTCTGATGGAGTCCGGCTGTGGTTTTCATCCCGCGCATGACTAAGTTCGTCACGTCCGAATAGGTGGCCATCGTCGTGTGTCGAGGCGCGTCCTCGCGATCCGTAGATTGATCTAGTATGTCTTGCTTTATTGTTCAGGTTTTGCCGGAGGTCGTATGTATGACCGTGGGCTAATTTGCCTCTACCTGCGCGCTGAGGCGGGGCTGGCTGGTGTTTGGCGTGAGTTGCCGTTTTGTCTCGACCATGTGGTGGTCGGTCAGCCGCATTGTACGATGGAGGTATGCAGTTCGACGCCTCCTCATCAAACTGAGGTAGCAATTTGCGCTTTGGGTAGCTTTTGGTTGGGCACTTGAGGCCGTACTCTTAGGCTGCTAGGACATCCGTCCATTTATCATTGAGCAGAACTTGGTCAGCTTGAAGTTGTTGCTGCTTCTTTTTCAGGCTCCTTGCCATGGCGATTAGCTAGCGCTTGAAGCGCTCCTGCTCCAGAGGTTCCTCAGGCACGATGAAATCATCGGTGCCGAGGCTCACCTCATCCTTGGAGAGTGAAAAATAACCTCTGTCCTCTGAGTATTCGTGCGTGGCCTGCTTGCCAGGGCTAGCCTGCCCATCTTCCCGTTCATCTTGTTCATTAGCTATTTCAACGGGGTCTTTGTTGTCTTCGGCACCATCTGGAGTATTATCTTCTCCTGTGCCGGTGTTGCTGTCTTTACTGCAGCGTGACTTAGAGCGGCGCTGCTGACGCGGACGCTTGGATTGTATTTCAGAAGGTTTATCCTTAGTTGGATCTTCCTTGTCATTGCCGCTGTTCTCCTTTGGTGCATCCACCATGTATACATCATACGAGGAAGTGGACGTCCAGTGTCCGATGAACGGTGGGTTCTGGGCCTCTTCTTCTCCGGCATTGTCATCCATACCGTCGATGTCCTCGGAGTCATAATCAAGTGTGTCGGTCAAATCCTCGACCGTGGCGATGAAGTGGGTGGCGGGTGGGAAGCAAAATTCTCCACCGTCAGCCCCTAGTTCGAACCGAATATAGTTCGGCTGTGAGTCCTCTGCCAAGGACAAGTTCTTTAACGAGTTTAGCACATCGCCCAAAGGCGAGTGCTGGAAGATGTTTATGGCGCTGAACTTGAAGATCGATAAACGATCAAGTTCGGCGTCCGCGGGCTCACGTGGTTTGGAACTGCCGGAGACGAGTCTGGAGTTCAAGTGACAAAGACGTCGTGAGAAGTTAAGTCTATGGGCGGCTCCAACGCCATGGAATCTGTGGCCTCCATGGTGGGTTTGATCCTCCCGTCCTCGGATGGCGCAGTCTACTCTGGCTCTAAGGCCAAAACGATTATAGGAGCGATCTCCTGGATGCGGTCTAATGACAGATTTAGGTCATGATCATTGGGGTGACCCGGGGTGGCAGCCGTGGTCTCGAATCCGGTGAAGATCAAGTCTCCACGGATGTCCGCAACGTAGTTCAAGCTCCCAAATCTGACCTGATGGCCATGGGCGTAGCTTTCGATCTGCTCCAGATGGCCAAGCGAATTGGCCCGCAATGCGAAGCCACCGAACACAACGATTTGTCCAGGGAGGAAAGTTTCTCCTTGGACATCATCATGATTGACGATTGAAGGGGCCATCAAACCTTTTAGCGACAACACAGTGGAACTCTCAATGAAAGCACCAATGTCGGTGTCAAAACCGGCGGATCTCGGGTAGGGGGTCCCGAACTGTGCGTCTAAGGTCGATGGTAACAGGAGACAAGGGACACGATGTTTACCCAGGTTCGGGCCCTCTCTATGGAGGTAATACCCTACGTCTTGCTTGATTGATATTGATGAATAGGAGTATTACAAGAGTTGATCTACCTCGAGATCATAATGGCTAAACCCTAGAGGTCTAGCTTGTATGGCTATGATAATGAATCTCTCTCTGACTAAGTCCTCAGGTTTATATAGACACCGGAAGGATCTAGGGTTACACAAGGTCGGTTACAAGGGAATCTACATATCCGGTCGCCAAGATTGCCTTCCACGCCAAGGAGAGTCCCATCCGGACATGGGTACAGTCTTCGGTCTTCGCATCTTCACAGCCCATCAGTCCGGCCCATGGCTAACAGGCCGGACGCTCGAGAACCCCTTAGTCCAGGACTCCCTCAGGGGCGCCCCCCCTTTCCCCTAGTCCAATTCGGACCCATGGGGGGGCGCCTCCTTCCCTTTGGCCTGCCTCCTCTATTCCTGTATGGCCCAATAAGGCCCAATACTTCTCCCGGTGAATTCCCGTAACTCTCCGGTACTCTGAAAAATACCCGAATCACTCGGAACCTTTCTGATGTCCGAATATAGCCTTACAATATATCAATCTTTACGTCTCGACCATTTTGAGACTCCTCATCATGTCCCCGGTCGCATCCGGGACTTCGAATAAACTTTGGTCATCAAATCACATAACTCATAATACAAATCGTCACAAAATGTTAAGCATGCGGACCCTACGAGTTCGAGAACTATGTAGACATGACCGAGACTCATCTCCGCTCAGTAACCAATAGCGGAACCTGGATGCTCATATTGGTTCCTACATATTTTACAAGGATCTTTATCGGTTAAATCGCATAACAACATACGTTGTTCCCTTTCTCATCGGTATGTTACTTGCCCGAGATTCGATCGTCGGTATCTCAATACCTAGTTCAATCTCATTACCGGAAAGTCTCTTTACTCGTTCTGTAATGCATCATCCCGCAACTAACTCATTAGTCACATTGCTTGCAAGGCTTATAGTGACGTGCATTACTGAGAGGGCCCAGAGATACCTCTCCGACAATCGGAGTGACAAATCCTAATCTCGATCTATGCCAACTCAACAAGTACCATCGGAGACACCTGTAGAGCACCTTTATAATCACCCAGTTACGTTGTGATGTTTGGTAGCACACAAAGTGTTCCTCCGGTACTCGGGAGTTGCATAATCTCATAGTCATAGGAACATGTATAAGTCATGAAGAAAGCAATAGCAATATACTAAACGATCAAATGCTAAGCTAATGGAATGGGTCAAGCCAATCACATCATTCTCTAATGATGTGATCCCATTAATCAAATGACAACTCATGTCTATGGCTAGGAAACTTAACCATCTTTGATTCAACGAGCTAGCCAGGTAGAGGCATACTAGTGACACTTTGTTTGTCTATGTATTCACACATGTACTAAGTTTCCGGTTAATACAATTCTAGCATGAATAATAAAAGTTTATCATGATATAAGGAAATATAAATAACAACTTTATTATTGCCTCTAGGGCATATTTCCTTCAGTCTCCCACTTGCACTAGAGTCAATAATCTAGTTCACATCATCATGTGATTTAATACCAATAGTTCACATCTTTATGTGTTTAGTTCACATCTCCATGTGACTAATACCCAAAGGGTTTACTAGAGTCAATAATCTAGTTCACATCGCTATGTTATTAACACCCAAAGAGTGATCATGTTTTGCTTGTGAGAGAAATTTAGTCAACGGGTCTGCCACATGCAAAGCCGTATGTATTTTGCAATTTTTCTATGTCTACAATGCTCTATACGGAGCTACTCTAGCTAATTGCTCCCACTTTCAATATGTATCCAGATCGAGACTTAGAGTCATCTAGATCAATGTAAAAAGCTTGCATCGACGTAACTCTTTACGATGAACTCTTTTATCACCCCCATAACCGAGAAATATTTCCTTAGTCCTCTAAGGATAATTTTGACCGCTGTCCAGTGATCTACTCCTAGATCACTATTGTACTCCCTTGCCAGAATCATGGTAAGGTATACAATAGGACTGGTACATAGTATAGCATACTTTATAGAACCTATGACTGAGGCATAGGGAATGACTTTTTGTTCTCTTTCTATTTTCTGCTGTGGTCCGGTTTTGAGTCTTTACTCAACTTCACACCTTGCAACACAGACAAGAACTCCTTTGACTGTTCCATTTTGAACTACTTCAAAATCTTGTCAAGGTATGTACTCATTGAAATTTTTTATCAAGCGTCTTGATCTATCTCTATAGATCTTGATGCTCAATGTGTAAGCAGCTTCACCGAGGTCTTTCTTTGAAAAATTCTTATTCAAGTATCCTTTTATGCAATCCAGAAATTCAGCATCATTTCCGATCAACAATATGTCATCCACATATAATATCAGAAATGCTACAGAGCTCCCACTCACTTTCTTGTAAATGCAGGCTTCTCCAAAAGTCGGTATAAAACTATATGCTTTGATTAACTCATCAAAGCGCATATTCCAACTCCGAGATGCTTGCACCAGTCCATAGATGGATCGCTGGAGCTTGCACACTTTGTTAGCACCCTTAGGATTGACAAAACTTTCTTGTTGTATCATATACAACTCTTATTTAAGAAATCCATTAAGGAATGCAGTTTTGACATCCGTTTGCAACAATTTGAGCTTTGTAGATAGTAACACTACTATGAGCGCCCGTCTTCCTCTTGAAGATCCATTTATTCTCAATGGCTCACCAATCATTGGCAAGTCAATCAAAGTCCATACTTTGTTCTTTATACGTGGACCCCATCTCAGATTTCATGGCCTTAAGCCATTTCATGGAATCTGGGCTCATCATCGCTTCCTCGTAGTTCGTAGGTTCATCATGGTCTAGTAACATGACTCCAAGAAAGGATTACCGTACCACTCTGGTGCGGACCATACTCTAGTTGTCCTACGAGGTTCGGTAGTAACTTGATCTGAAGTTTCATGACCATCATCATTAGCTTCCTCACTAATTAGCACAGAATATCACTAGAACTGATTTCTGTGATGAACTACTTTCTAATTCGGGAGAATGTACAATTACCTCATCAAGTTCTACATTCCTCCCACTCACTTCTTTCGAGAGAAACTTCTTCTCTAGAAAGGATCCACTCTTAGCAACAAAGATCTTACCTTTCGGATCTGTGATAGAAGGTGTACCCAACAGTTTCTTTTGGGTATCCTACGAAGACGCACTTTTCCGATTTGGGTTTGAGCTTATCAGGCTAAAAGCATCACAACCCCAAACTTTAAGAAATGACAGCTTAGGTTTCTAGCCAAACCATAGTTCATATGGTGTCGTCTCAACGGATTAGACGGTGCCCTATTTAACGTGAATGTAGCTGTCTCTAATGCATAACCCCAAAGCGATAGTGGTAAATCGGTAAGAGACATCATAGATTGCACTATATCCAATAAAGTACAGTTATGACGTTCGGACACACCATTATCCTCTGGTGTTCCAGGTGGCATGAATTTGTGAAACTATTCCACATTGTTTTAGTTGAAGACCAAACTTGTAACCCAAATATTCGTCTCCACGATCAGATCATAGAAACTTTGTTTTCTGTTTACGATGATTTTCCACTTCACTCTGAAATTCTTTGAACTTTTCAAATGTTTCAGACTTATGTTTCATCAAGTAGATATACCCATATCTGCTCAAATCATCTGTGAAGGTCAGAAAATAATGATACCCGCTGCGAGCCTCAACACTCATCGGACCGCATACATCAGTATGTATTATTTCCAATAAGTCAGTTGCTCGCTCCATTGTTCTGGAGAACGGAGTCTTAGTCATCTTGACCATGAGGCATGGTTCGCAAGCATCAAGTGATTCATAATCAAGTGATTCCAAAAGCCCATCAGCATGGAGTTTCTTCATGCGCTTTACACCAATATGACCTAACGGTAGTGCTACAAATAAGTTGCACTATCATTATTAACTTTGCATCTTTTGGCTTCAATATTATGAATATGTGTATCACTACGATCGAGATCCAATAAACCATTTATATTGAGTGTATGACCATCGAAGGTTTTATTCATGTAAATAGAATAACAATTATTCTTTGACTTAAATGAATAACCATATTGCAATAAACATGATCCAATCATATTAATGCTCAACGCAAACACCAAATAACATTTATTTTAGGTTCAACACTAACCTCGAAGGTAAAAGGAGTGCGCGATGGTGATCTTATCAACCTTGGAATCATTTCCAACACACATCGTCACCTTGCCCTTAACTAGTCTTTGTTCATTTTGCAACTCCCGTTTTGAGTTACTAATCTTAGTAACTGAAACGGTATCAAATACCATGGGGTTACTATGAACACTAGTAAAGTACACATCAATAACATGTATATCAAATATACTTTTGTTCACTTTGCCATCCTTCTTATCCGCCAAGTATTTGGGGTAGTTCCGCTTCCAGTGACCGTTCCCTTTGCAGTAGAAGCACTCAGTTTCAGGCTTAGGTCTAGCTTTGGGCTTCTTCATGGGAGTGGCAACTTGCTTGCCATTCTTCTTGAAGTTCCCTTTCTTTCCCTTGCCTTTTTATTGAAACTAGTGGTTTTGTCAACCATCAACACTTGATGTTTTTCTTGATTTCTACCTTTGCTGATTTCAGCATCGCGAAGAGCTTGGGAATTACTTTTGTCATCCCTTGCATATTATAGTTTATCATGAAGTTCTAGTTACTTGGTGATAGTGACTAGAGAACTCTGTCAATCACTATTTTATCTGGAAGATTAACTCTCACTTGATTCAAGCAATTGTAGTACTCAGACAATCTGAGCACATGCTCGTTGGTTGAGCTATTCTCCTCCATCTTGTAGGAAAAGTATTGTCAGAGGTCTCATACCTCTCGACACGGGTGTGAGTATGAAATACTAGTTTCAACTCTTGGAACATCTTATATGTTCTGTGGCGTTCAAAATGTTTTTGAAGTCCTGGTTCTAAGCCGTAAAGCATGGTGCACTAAACTATCAAGTAGTCATCATACCGAGCTTGTCAAACGTTCATAACGTCTGCATCTGCTCCTGCAACAGTTCTGTCACCTAGTGGTGCATCAAGGACATAATACTTCTGTGCAGCATTGAGGATAATCCTCAGATCATGGAGCTAGTCCGCATCATTACTACTAACATCTTTCAACTTATTTTTCTCTAGGAACATATTAAAAATAAACGAGGAGCTACATCGCGAGCTTATTGATCAATAACAAAGTTATGCAAATACTATCAGGACTAAGTTCATGATAAATTAAAGTTCAATTAATCATATTACTTAAGAACTCCCACTTAAAGTTCTATTAAGCATATGCAGATATGGCCTCAGAACACTGGAGACCGAAAGGTTGAACGTGAATCATATAGTAGATATGATCAACATAGAGATGTTTACCATTGAAGACTAATCCATCTCATGTGATGATCGCACATGGTTTAGTTGATATGGATCACGTGATCATTTAGATGACTAGAGGGATGTCTATCTAAGTGAGAGTTCTTAAGTAATATGATTAATTGAACTTTAATTTATCATGAACTTAGTCCTGATAATATTTGCAAATTATGTTGTAGATCAATAGCTCGCGTTATAGCTCCCCGTTTATTTTTGATATGTTCCTAGAGAAAAACAAGTTGAAAGATGGTAGTAGCAATGATGTGGACTGCAGGAGGCTACTAACGCGACACTACGATCAGAGACCGTTTGCCGAAACTGTGTGCAATGCAATAATCACAAACGATGGTGTAAAAAACCGTCAAAAAGGTGCAAAACATTTGCGATGATGGCTGCATCAAACACGATTAAGATTTTAGTTGCATGTGCAATGCAGGGCATACGGTCAATCCATTCAATCTATCTACGATGAGGCAGAACAACAGAAACAGGCAACCATAACAATGTGTGTGCGATGCAGGACACACGGTTAATTCATTCAAACTGTTTGTGATGAGGTAGAACAATAGAAACAGACAGCCATATCAATGTGTGTGCAATATACGACATACGGTTAATTCGGACGAACTGTTTTCGATTAGGGAACACAACATAAACGGTTCAACCTAACAAGATGTGTGTGATATGCGACATACATTTCACATGGATGAACTGTTTGCGATGAGCCAAAAGAACACAAACGAGTCGTGTAAACAAGATGTGTGTCATACGTGGCAAACAGCCAACTCGGGTGAACTGTTTGCGATGAGAAATTACAGCACAGACAGTCAATACAGTTACTTCGTGTGTGATTATATGTGTACAAAAAACTATGAAAAATGTAAACTAGTTGCTTGCGGTGGCTAGGAGTATCGCACACGATGCGTCTGCGAGTACTCGTGTGCGATGATTAGTATGTTACACATACGTTTCCTTATGTGAACATGTGTGTGAATTTGCAATATGTACAGTTAATATACAAATGCCTTCTGGACATCAGGCACATGCTTAAACTCAATGAACTGTGTACGATATTAATACTTTCCATGAAAATTTATGAACTTGGGTAACAACATTTGAGTAACATATATATAGTGGTTACACTATTCGACAAAATGAGGATCTTCGTAACACGATTTTGACAACCATATGGTTCATATCTACATACTTAACACAGTAGCAACTATCACATTTTAAGAGGCTAAGGGCCAACAACCATATGGTCCATATCTACACACTTAACATATATAGTAACAACTAGCACATTTTAAGAGGCTGAGGGCCAACAACCACAACTATCCACTAGAAGCAACTTGATCACGGCGACTCGACATCTCGTCAATGAAAAGGAAGAGCCCTCCTGTGCCTTGGTAGAGCAGGAGTAGAACAGTGTCTCCAATTTTCCAATATGGATGCATTGCCACGAGAAGCGAGAACTTGTTAATTTGAATGGTTCCATTTTTGCGGGAAATGCAGTACCTTGCAATCACTTTGGCGTTATTAGCAGGCACAAGTGTAATTCGACCACGCCGGGAAATCGATCCAGGAACGCCTATGGGGGCAATTTCTGTTGACATGTAGAATAAAAAACAATTGTAACATATCTTTGAAGATATATATAGTTTATGAGCATCAACATTAAAATAAGACTTTTTACCAGTGCTTTGTGCACACAATTGGTCTTGTTCAGTGTGTGCACCATAGGTCTAATTAATCCCATCCAAAATCCAGCGTTCATACGTTGTGCTATCTCCGTCAGATTATCAACAAAGTTTATGACATGCTTCAAGTCCTTCCAGTGAAATTTGGTACGCTTAGTAACATACAGATCGTTCACTATGCATCCAACATATCTTGCTTAAAAGGTGGAAAGGTATTATTTATTCAGAACATGGCAGAAGAATATATAGTGCGCATAAATTGGTAAACATAATTTGTTACTGCCTAGGAACGGAGTCAGAATATGATATCACAATTGGTTGCTTAAATAGTGATCAATTGGTTGCTTAAATAGTAATATGACAGCATGGAGAAAGTTGAAAGGACACTAACCTCGATCAGACTTTGATCGACTGATGACGTTGGGGAAGTAAACATCCATGTTAATTAGACCAGGCTGTGGTGCACGCACTAGAATTTTATTGTCAGCTTTCAGTTCATAACACTTAGACATTTTTCTTCAAAGGTACACATTAAAATAGGAGTGACCATATTTATCAAGTTTTACGCTAACCGTCATTGTAAATCCATATTGCGTTGTCAATATGACATCCTGGGAGTCATCAGCAAAGTAAAGCCCAAGATTTCCTTCTACTCCTGTTCTTGCAAAGCAAGAGATGTACTGCTTGAAATGAAAATTAAGATCGTAGATCGTAAATTAGATATATTGAAATAACCAAGCAAGATGCAAATATGGGAGTAACTGATAGAACATATCCATATATAGATGCAAGAAAAGTACAAAAATATAGAATAAAAAATAGATAATGTAACAAAGATTTGATGCAAATATATAGACAATGTAGCAATAGACAGTATATGTTCACAAATTTAGGCCATGCCGACCGTGGTAGGTTGAGATTGAACATACCGAGCGCTCCCTGAAGTCATCCGGAATGGTGAGATAGAACTTCGTTTCCGACTAGCCACGACCACAGTTGCCCGATTTGTGCTTGCACTGTGCACACATGAATGAACACCCATGAATCATCTAGAACAAAAATGATTCCACGGCGATTTCTGCCGGTTGATTAACAGCGACGGATGGACTGCGATAAGAGATGAGTGAATATTTCGCTAATTAAGTTGATTACCTTCTCCATGAGAAAAATTCCTGGCCCAATCCCGCAGAAATCCGGTGCCGTTTGGAGCGCGACCTACGCCCGCCGCCAACAGCCGTCGAGCTTAGGATGCAGAGTTGCGGAGGAGTCCGCGACGAGTGAGTGGGGACGAAGTGCGCGAGGGTTTTCTTTTCCATTTGCATGTGTGAGTGAACACACACGGTTCACAGAGGCGACGGAGATTAATCGTGTGCGATAGTAAATCACCGAGATTGAATGGGAATCCAAATTTCCTTTGTCCTTCATCCATGATTTTTTTTCTACGATGAACATAAACCCTGCTAATCACCGTGTTCAAATTTGACACTTTTCCGGGTTCATTTACAATATTTAGGGGATTATGTGCATTTTGTAGGCATTAATGCACGTAATTCAAATTCAAACAATTGGTGCATGAAAGGGTGTACAAGAATGGTCTGAAAAAACCATACTCGTGGTATTTAGTAATTTCTCAAGCCTTTTACAAGGAATGGACAGAGATTTCAATGGAATGCGTGGCAATAGTCAACCACAAACGTGTCATTTACTGGGTTATCAACTATAGAACAATGAAATATGTGCTTGAAAAACATGATGGCTGGCATGGTGCCATGATATGGCCTCACTGTGCCCTGGTTAAAGGCTGAGAAGGTTTGATTTATGTCGTCATGCACGCCCTTCATAAATCGAACCATCACCGAGGAAGTTCAATGCTTTCGAGAGGGAAATCACCAAGATTGAGGGGGAATCCAAATTTCTGTCCTAGTTTGTCATTCAATTTTTTTCCAACGATCAACATACCGCCTCAAATGAAACGTGTTCAAATTTGACATTTTTCTGAACTCATTTACCATATTTAGGGGTTTGTGTGCATTTTCTAGGCTTTAATTATGCACATAATTCAAATTCGAACAATCGGTGCATGAAAAGGTGCACAAGAACGGTCTGGAAAACCATGCTCATGCTATACAAAAAATGAAACACATGGTTGGAAAACATGACGCCTGGTGTGGTGCCATGGTATGGCCTCAACATGCCCTGGTAAAAATTGGAGAATGCTTTCCTTATGTCGTGATGCGCGCCTGAGGGAGTCCTGGATTAGGGGGTCTCCGGACAGCCGGACTATATCCTTTGGCCGGACTGTTAGACTATGAAGATACAAGATTGAAGACTTCGTCTCGTGTCCGGATGGGACTCTACTTGGCGCGGAAGGCAAGCTAGGCAATACGGATATGTATATCTCCTCCTTTGTAACCGACCTTGTGTAACCCTAGCCCTCTCCGGTGTCTATATAAACCGGAGGGTTTTAGTCCGTAGGACAACATACAATCATACCATAGGCTAGCTTCTAGGGTTTAGCCTCTCTGATCTCATGGTAGATCAACTCTTGTAATACTCATATCATCAAGAATAAATCAAGCAAGACGTAGGGTTTTACCTCCATCAAGAGGGCCCGAACCTGGGTAAAACATCGTGTTCCCTGCCTCCTATTACCATCTGCCTTAGACGCACAGTTCGGGACCCCCTACCCGAGATCCACCGGTTTTGACACTGACATTGGTGCTTTCATTGAGAGTTCCTCTGTGTCGTCGCCGTTAGGCTTGATGGCTCCTTCTATCATTGATAGTGATGCAGTCCAGGGTGAGACCTTTCTCCCCGGATAGATCTTTGTGTTCGGCGGCTTCGCACTGCGGGCCAACTCACTTGGCCATCTGGAGCAGATCGAAAGCTACGACCCTGGCCATCAGGTTAGGTTTGGAATCTTAAATTACACGGCCGACATCCGCGGAGACTTGATCTTCGACGGATTCGAGCCCCTGTCTTGTGCGCCACGCGGTCACGATGAGTACGATTTAGCTCTACCTTCGAACCGTATTCAGGAGATCGCACCGGCAGCCGCTCCAAGCCTCAATTCGGAGCCAGTCGCGGCATCCATGGACGGGTGGATAGACCCCGTCACGGAGGCCGTATCCTCAGCGGCGATCAAGCCGAATATCGACCTTACCCTTCACGAGAGCCGTGTTGCCATACTGCCGGATCCTTCCCCGGCCACAGACTCCGAACCGCCTGCACCCGTGCCTATCAAATCCGACTGGGCGCCAGTCATGGAGTTCACCTCCGTGGATATCTTTCAGCACTTGCCCTTCGGGGACATATTGAATTCATTAAAGTCTCTTTCCTTGTCAGGAGAGTCCTGGCCGAACTATGTCCGGCAGGATTGGGATGCGGATGACGAAGAAATTCACCGCCCACCCACCACCCACTTAGTAGCCACTGTCGATGACTTAACCGACATGCTCGACTTCGACTCCGAAGACATCGACGGTATGGACAACGATGCAGGAGACGAACAGGAACCACTTCTCACAGGGCATTGGACGCCCACTTCATCACATGACGTATACATGGTGGACACACCAAAAGAAAATGATGACGAGGAACGGAAGGACGCATCAAAGGGTTGTCCCCTCGAGAAGCAGTCAAAGCGGCAGCGTAAGCACCGCTCCAAATCCCGCCTCGGCAGAAACAGCGATCATATAGACCCAGCATTAGAGCAGGGTGAACCATCGCCGGACCACGACAACACGGAGAATCAAACCAAACAACCCGACTCTGTTAAAGATAATAGTCCGGACGACATCACACCGGACAGACAGCCGGAGCAACAGAATGCCCATCAAAGGCTTGTTGCCACCGCGAGGAGTCTAAAAAAGCAGAAGCAAAGGCTCAAGGCTGTGCAAGACACACTCAGAATCAGATGGAGTAAAGTACTCAACACAGCAGTGAAGTACGGCGGTAATCGCCCCACCAAGAGCTACCCGAAGCGGAAGTTGCTACCTGAATTCTATGAGGAGGCCTTAGATCCCCCGCAACCAAAAATTAAAACGGCCATCTGGCCGGATAGACGACCTCACGGCCAACATAGAGCGGCAAATAATGCCGCACATAAGCCAATACGCGATCCACGCGTGGGCTCGCATCAAAAGGACGGCGCAACCAGATCCATCTATGGACCACGCAAGCGCGCTCCTGCATACGATGCAACACAACAAACATCCGAAGAACGCGGTACACCCAGATACAGGGGTGCCACACACCCCCTATGTTTCACCGACGAGGTGCTGGACCATGAATTTCCAGAGGGATTCAAACCCGTAAACATAGAGGCATACGACGGAACAACAAACCCTGAGGTCTGGATTGAGGACTATATCCTCCATATCCATATGGCTCGAGGAGATGATCTCCACGCCATTAAGTATTTACCCCTCAAACTCAAAGGGCCAGCTCGGCACTGGCTTAAAAGCCTCCCCGAAAGCTCCATTGGAAGCTGGGAAGAGCTCGAAGACGCTTTTCGAGCAAATTTTCAAGGGACTTATGTCCGACCTCCAGATGCGGACAATTTAAGTCATATAACTCAACAACCCGGAGAGTCAGCCCGAAAGCTTTGGAACAGGTTTCTTACTAAAAAGAACCAAATAGTCGACTGTCCGGACACCGAAGCCTTGGCAGCTTTTAAACACAGTGTCCGAGACAAATGGCTTGCCAGACACCTCGGCCAAGAAAAGCCGAGAACAATGGCAGCATTAACAAGCCTCATGACCTGCTTTTGCGCAGGCGAGGACAACTGGCTAGCCCGATGCAGCACCAGCGACCCAAGTACATCCGAAGTTAGAGATGGAAACGGGAAATCACGATGCAGCAAAAATAATAAGCGCCGGAATAAAGAAGACAACCCGAAGAGCACGGCGGTAAACGCCGGATTCAGAAGCTCTCGGCCAGGTCAGCAAAACCCGCCCTCTAAAGGCAGCAGAGACGAACTGTACAACCTAAACAAAATTCTGGACCAAATATGTCAGATCCATAGCACCCCTGGTAAACCCGCTAATCATACCCACAGAGAATGTTGGGTCTTCAAGCAGTCCAGCAAGCTCAACGTTGTACACAAGGGGGAGGATACACCAAGCGAAGACGAGGATGAGCCTCTCAAGCAAGACACTAGGGAACAAAAGAAATTTCCACCAGAAGTCAAAACAGTAAACGTGTTACACGTGATCAAGGGGAGAAACAAAGCGGCACTCCCAGAGAAATATGCCCAAGGGCCTATCACCGTGGAGTCCTGCCACTGGTCATCTCAACCGATCACTTTCGACCATCGGGACTACTCAGCAAGTATCCAGCGTGCAGGATGAGCTGCCTTGGTATTAGACCCAATAATTGGCGGATACCTCTTCACACGAGTCCCGATGGACGGTGGCAGCAGTCTAAACCTGATATATCAGGACACAGTCCGCAAAATGGGGATAGAGCCAACGAAAATTTGCCATAGCAATACTAACTTTAAAGGAGTAACGCCAGGCCCAGGGGCTCATTGCACGGGCTCCCTGCTACTAGAGGTTATATTTGGCTTCCCGGTTAACTTCCGTAGCGAAAATTTAACCTTCCACATTGCTCCGTTCCAAAGTGGCTATCAAGCACTACTTGGACGCGAAGCTTTCACTCGCTTTAATGCAATACCGCATTACTCTTCCCTCACACTTAAGATGCCCGGTCCACGTGGCATCATTACAGTAAATGGAAATATTGAGCGATCCCTGCGCGCGAAGAGAGTGCGGCTGCCTTGGCAGCCGCACACTAAAACGGCCTCACCAACTAAAGCATTCAATAGGTCATCAAGACCACGAACACGGTTAGACGAGTCCGGTGCATCTATATGTAATTCATACAGGTTTGATGGCCACATCCCTATTACAAATACAAGGGGCTCAACGCGCGCAGACAAGTGGCAACTTTTACTCATCTTGAATTGAACATAGTTTCTTTAAACCTACCTTTTTGCATGACAACTTTTCACCTAAGTTCCTCTCTTTTATAGATGACCATCGTGCTACACCCGTCCAGGATACGGCACAACGGAGACACAGGCGCAGACGTGCAGCAGGGACCCGTTCTAAGGATTCTTTTTAGATTAAGACCCTGCGTCAACCTTTTTACTGTCTCTTGTTGATACACATCCCTCGGATTCTTAGTACCATTGAGAAGGATGCTGACGTCTTGGCATGTGGCCACATTAGAACAATGCGCATACCTGGACACTAGGGGCTTCTTACAAAGGGCACTGTTTAGGCCCGGTTTACACCATAAAGACGGAATACCTTAGTAGTGTTCGGCGTCGCGAGTTTGGCCTTATATGCATCAGCTCTGAATCATGTCTTTGGTCAAATGTTGGGTTTGCCTGGCTCCTGTGTTTTGCTGCCTTACGTTCCGCTCTATCGGCTAAGGCGATACCAGGAGAACTACTGCGATTGTGCCCTGGTTCATCCGGACGAGCACCTCAGTAGAGAAAGCCGAAAACTGACTGTCATGATATAGCGTGAGACTGGTCAACCACTCGATGACCTATCAGAATGTTAGAATTCCTCCACCTTAACGAAGGGCCGTTTCCCGGCCAGGCATGTATGCACCCTGAATTCGGATGAGTGCGGAGCCACGAGGGGCTATATAGTAGCCCCACTGTCAAACTCCTATGGCTAAGTGAAAGTGTTAAAGCATTATAGTCCGGTTGCCTAGTTCGCTGCGCCATCACCTCCTTATTAGGACCAAGACATTGGATTAAGTGTGAATACGCGTCTTCTGCGAACACCCCCGCATTATATGCGTGGGGGCTGAAGCCGACGACTGCAATCTTTCAGGTTATACACATGTATACATAAACGGCCGCACAGGAGGCATCATATTACTTTCGGGCAAAAGTATAAATACAACCTTGATAAATTTAATAAAAACATTGTTTTTACAATGGGAATACATGTCACTCAAACATAATATTCTTCGAGCACTGGGCCTCTATCAAACGAGCACCCTCAAGAACTTCTTAAAAATAGTGCTCGGCAGCCACTCGGCCTATGGCCGAACCCTGCGCCGCAACAATGGTAGCATCCATCTCCGCCTGGTATGCTTTGACACGGGCAAGGGCCATCCACGAGCCTTCTATGCACACCGACCTCTTCATCGCATTGATGCGCGGCACCGCACCAAGGAACTGCTGCACTAAGCCGAAATAGCTGTTCGGCTTTGGCTTTTCCAGCCACAGATGATCTACGACGGACCTCATGGCGAGTTCGGACAATCTATTGAATTCGACCCATTCGGCAAGATGATCAGTTAATGGAAGCGGACGCTCTGGAACGTTAAACTACGACCAGAATAGCTTGTCCACTTCACGATCTGTTTGATCTCGGAAGTATTCGGTCGCATCGATAGCACTCGCCGTCAAATCCAGATATGCGTCTGCCGAACTCCACAGCCGATCCAGAGGGGCATACCGCGGATCTCCAAACTTCCTCCGCAGCAAAAAGGGCTTCCCAGCCATAATATCACCGGCTTCACGCAGTTCCTCCTTCTTCGCTCTCATGGCAGAGCGGGTGTCCTTGGTCGCCATTGTGGCCTTCTCAAGGTCCGTCCCCCTGGCCCGGTTTTCTTTTTCGAGGAACTGGCAACGGTCGGCAGTGTCTTTTAACTTTACAGCCATCTTGGCCATTTTCTCTTTGCTCTCGCAATGCGCGGACTTTTCGGCTCTCAACTCTTTGGCCGCCTTCAAAGCAGCCACATTACTACTCCTTGCTTGTTCTTTGGCTCGGGCAAGTTCCGCCCGAAGGGTCTCCATGGTGGCAGCTCCATCTGCAGTCACAACATATTAAAGATACTGGCATCACGCTGCTCTTCCTATGTGACATTCACCAGAAAACATCACTTACCCTGTGCCTCGTCAATCCGCTTGTTAACAAGCTCGATGTCGGCATCTGCCGCATCCAGTTGCCGCTTTAGTTTGGCAAACTCATTAGTCCGGCTAGCCACCGGAGCTTCCACCACCTGCACATAAAGCGGTATGGTTATCACCTGGGACTATGATCCTCTGTTTGCCGCCGTCCTCGACGACAACCAGAGTCTCAGGGGATACTATCTACACAGGGCACACCTAAAAATGTGCGGTACTATCACAAATGTATATCATTTCACGTACCTCAAAACCCGTCAGTAGACTCATAAAGGCTTCATGCAACCCGCTTTCGATGGACGAAATCCTTTCAATCACCGTACCCATCAATGAACGGTGTTCTTCTGAGATAGTTGCTCGCTCTAGCAGATCCCTCAGTGCTTCCGACCGCATACCAGACGGTGCCAGATTCTTTTGGTTGCTCTCTTCAAGAGCCGGATACTAGGGACTTCGGGCGACCATAGGATTATCTTCTGTCCTCACCTGATCCTGCGAGGCCCTCCGTGACGACACTTCAAGGTCGCTCGCTTCTTGAGCGGGGGAGTCCGGGGGAGGCGTTTCGCTCTCCATCATCTCCGGAAGAAGATCCCCCGAAGACGAGCTCTGCCGAGAAGGGCTAAGATCGAACTGCAAGATAAATGCTTCGGTTATTTTCCTCAGAGGTAAGGTAGTATATCTTCACTATTAACGTACTTTTTGATTACTTATAGCTTGTTAGAGGGATGATCTCCGCGCGGACTTTGTGCGGCAAGAGCACCCTCCAAGGCAGGACCCTCTGGTGGAGATTTCTTCTCCCGTTTGGAAACCTTGGTTTCCGGATCTTCAAAGGTAGTCCTCTTCCTTCCCCGAGGTGAGAGAATGTCAGATTCCTCCCCTTGGTTATCCTCCCTCACGGAGGCGCTTGTTCCCTCGGTTGGAATAGGTAGCGGTGGAGGCCCGCTTTCGCCCTCATTATTCCCCCCTTTATCTTCCTTTGAGGGCTCCGGGCAAGGTGCTAACTCGAGCATCTTTTCTAGTACCAGATTGTCCAAACCCTCAGGAAGGGGGGCCGAACACCGAATCATCTTCGCCTTTGTTAGCCAGTCCTGGTCAAAGAGCGATTTCTCAGAATGACGTCATGATAAATGAAAGATGGTGTGTTCGGCTAGAGGATTACTTACTTGGTCGGTGGTGCATTTGCTGCTCAGGCCCACGTCCTTGGTTGTATCCGGACACTCTATTTGGGGTCCGAAGAATGATTTATACATCTCCTCGTGCGTCAGGCCGAGGAAATTCTGAATAGTGCGTGGTCCTTCTGGGTTGAACTCCGACATGCGGAGGGGCCGGCGTTTGCAAGGCTGGACTCGACGAACCAGCATGACTTGCACCATCGTAACCAGACTGAAATCTCCTTCAAAGAGATCTTGAATATGACTCTGCAATATAGGCACGTCCTTGGCTAGACCCCAGATCAGCCCTCTGCTGATCCATGACATCAGTTGTGGTGGAGGGCCCGAGCGGAAAACAGGGGCAACCACCCACTTGGCACTTCTGGGAGCTGTGATGTAAAACCACCCCCGTTGCCATAATCCAGACACCTTTGGAAAGGAACCCTTTGGCCATGGAGCTCCAGCGATCTTGCTTATTAATGCGCCTCCGCACGCTACATGCTGCCCCTCGACCATCTTTGGCTTCATGTCAAAAGTCTTGAGCCACAGGCCGAAGTGAGGGGTAATGCGGAGGAAGGCCTCACATACGACAATAAATGCCGAGATGTGGAGAAAGGAGTCCGGGGCTAGATAGTGGAAATCTAGCCCGTAATAGAACATCAAACCCCTAACGAAGGGATCTAGAGTGAGGCCTAGACCTCGGAGCAAGTGGGAGACGAACACAACGTTCTCGTTGGGTTCAGGAGTAGGGACGACCTGCCCTTGGGCAGGCAGCCGATGCGAAACCTCGGCGGTCAGGTATCTGGCCTCCCTCAACTTCTTGATATCCTCTTCCGTAACGGAGGAGGGCATCTACCGGCCTTGAAGGCTAGATCCGGACATGATTGAAGGTCCGAAGCACCTGACCTGGGCTTTGGGTGTTAGAACTCGAGGCGGGGGAAGGATTCGATTGAGCACGAGAGGGAAAAAAGTAAAAGCCTTGTCCCTTTATAAAGAGGGTGAATATCAAGCGTCCTCCTAGTGGCCGTTTGGGACTTGCCTAAAATCTAGGAGTCCTAGGCACGGTTGGATTACCCACGACCGTATTGATGAGAATCCCGTAATTAGGGGAACACTATCTCTACTTTGACAAGACGTGTCAAGAAACCGCCTCGTGTTATGGGCAGGGCTGGTTAAAGAAAAATGGTTCAAATAATCACCGGGCGATGGCTTAATGTCATGTTGCCAAAACAAGTCAGCAGATTAGATTTGTGGAAATATTATTCTCCCTACGGTGGTATGTGGAGCTTATTTTGCAGGGCCGGACACTATCCTTGTATTCAAATTCTTTTGTGGTGTATTCGGAGGAGGAACCTGCCTTGCAATGCCGAAGACAATACTGCGTGCCGGACTCATCGTCATTGAAGCCTGGTTCAGGGGCTACCGAGGGAGTCCTGGATTAGGGGGTCTCCGGACAGCCGGACTATATCCTTTGGCCGGACTGTTAGACTATGAAGATACAAGATTGAAGACTTCGTCTCGTGTCCGGATGGGACTCTACTTGGCGTGGAAGGCAAGCTAGGCAATACGGATATGCATATCTCCTCCTTTGTAACCGACCTTGTGTAACCCTATCCCTCTCCGGTGTCTATATAAACCGGAGGGTTTTAGTCCGTAGGACAACATACAATCATACCATAGGCAAGCTTCTAGGGTTTAGCCTCTCTGATCTCGTGGTAGATCAACTCTTGTAATACTCATATCATCAAGAATAAATCAAGCATGACGTAGGGTTTTACCTCCATCAAGAGGGCCCGAACCTGGGTAAAACATCGTGTTCCCTGCCTCGTGTTACCATCTGCCTTAGACGCACAGTTCGGGACCCCCTACCCGAGATCCGTCGGTTTTGACACCGACAGCGCCTTTCATAAAACTAACCATCATCCAAGGAAGTTTAATGGTTTCGAGGGGGAAATCACCAATATTGAAGGGGGGTCCAAATTTTCTTTATCCTTTGTCCACGAGTTTTTTTTCTATGATGAGCATACAACCTGCAAATCACCGTGTTCAAATTTGGCACTTTTCTAGGTTCATTTGCCATATTTAGGGGATTATGTGTATTTCCTAGGCATTAATGCACATAATTCAAGTTCAAACAATTGATGCATGAAAGGGTCCACAAGAACGGCCTAGGAAACCATGCTCGTGCCATTTAGTAAATTCTCATGCCTTTTACAAGGAATGGACAGATATTTCGATGAAATGGGTGGCAATAGTCAACCACAAATGTGTGTTTGTTGGGTTTTCAACTATAGAAAAAATGAAATAAATTCTTAAAAAACATGACACCTCGCATGGTGCCATGGTATGACCTCACCATGCCTTGGTAAAAATTTCAGAAGGTTTGGCTTATGTCGTCATGGACTGTGATGCCCCGAGACCGATGCGCGAGGTGTCTTCCAGTTATTCGCTGTTGTTGCCTTGTCATTCGCTTGCGTGTTGCATCTTGCCATGTCATCATGTGCATTGCATCATCATGTTTTCAAAACTTGCATCCGTCCGGTTTCCCCCAGTTCTCTCCGTAGTCCGTTCTGAGCCCAGGCACACTCACACGCGCCCGCGGCACGTCCGAAATATTATTTTATAAGTGACCGGAAAATGTGCTTGGAATGGGTTGAAAGTTGGCGTGCAATCTTATTATATTGTAGATAGACTGCCTGTCAAGTTTTGTCGCATTCAGAGCTCATTTGATAGCCCAACCATTAAACATATAGCGGTAGTATAGCCGGTCTATCGTCGGACGTTTTTGGTCTCCAGAAACTGTTGCCGGGCTGCCTTCTCTTCTCTCCTCTCAGCCTGCGACCGTCCACACAGCCCACTGAACTAGCCGACCTAGACCCAACCTAAGTCCTCTCGCGTCCGGTGCCGTCCGATCGTCATCGGAGGGTCCGAAAACCCCCAAAACCCATCTAACCCTAACCCCTTCCTTATATAAACCCCCTCCCTTCCATTTTTGGCCTCCTCCAACCTCCCACCTTATTTTCCGTGCCTCAATCATCAGCCTTCGCCACCCTCATCGCGTTCCGCGCCGACCACCTTCCTCAGCGCCACTTGGCGAGTTGCCAGTGGGCGCGCCACCTCCCGCTGATGCCTCCAGCCAATTAGAGTAGGCCACGTCGCCCCATTGACCTCCCCGCGCCGCCGCAGCCTGCCAGGCCTGAGCGCGACCCACCCGAGGCCGATCTAGGCCCGAGCCAGCCCATCCGCCCTGCCACCCATCCGCTCCCTAATCTTTGACGTAAGTATGAGTTGTCATTAGTCAAATGTCTTTCTCCAAGATCTTTCAAATTCTTTTCATCATTGGTTCAACCTTTCTAATTTTGTTTCCAGAGTGCCTCAACAATTCATGGGGGTGTTTCTCGTCGTCATTCTCGGACTTTGAAGACCGGAGAAGAGTTCCTCTTAGATCCTTACCCGTTCTTCCAAAGATTCATGGTTCTAGCTTTATGCCATCCTCTCATAATTGTTTTCAATTGTGGCATTTATTTTCATACCCATCCAGAGCAATTCATGTGTCTTTTCAGTTTGATTCTCCGGAGCCCATCATCGCATAATTATTCATTCCAGCTTTCAGCTCTCGTTCTCCAAATCTTACCGGTGCATCATTCAAATATCCTCTAATCAGTTCATGATCTCTTTGTTCTCTTGTAACTATATTCCCTCAAGTATCAACGTCGTTTTCTAATTCTTCCCAGTGAATTGTACCTTTGCTACATTCATTTTCAATTCTTACGGTGGTTCGTTCTAGATTTCTCTTCCTTCGTCATCGTATCAATTCATTCGTTGTTTTCAAATCCCCCGGGGGATCCATCAAGACCTTCTCAAGTTTAAGCTACATCTCTCTTAATCCTTTCTACGAGAATAAGTGGTATGCCAAATCCGTTGCTTGTCATCAATTTAAATTGGTGAAGGATACGCATAACGTAATTCTTACTATTGTTTCATCCAAGTGATATAGTTTCTTCTTTACAGAGTGTTCATCATGTCACATTTCATGGTTCGAGATGCTTCATCTTTTCTTTTCTGGAGTTCCAAGTTTTTCCGCTTCATCTTGTCGCAAAGCTCCATCTAAATCATTGCAAGGCTTCATTTTATTCTTTTCAAGCTTCCTTTCTTTGCGACCATCTTTTTATCTTACCGGAGTTCTTCATGGAGGCTCTACATGGTGGTTCGTCAAGGATTCTTTTCATTCTTCAATTGTTCTTCAAGATCTCTCTCAAAGTTATGATCCGCCAAGCTATACTCAAAATTTAACAAGGTGCTCAACACATGTTTTATTTTTAGGAGTTCAAGCATTCTTCATCTTACATTCAAGTGCAATTCTTTCTACCTTATCTTTTGAGGTGGTGTTATGTCATTCTTGACAATCTATTTCGTGTTTCATGATTCGCAAGTTGTTAAGAATGAGATATTTTAAACCCATCATTTTCTCTTCATTCAGGAGGTCCTTTGCAACCCATCAATCTCTTCATTGGAGTTATCTTGGGTCATATTTCACCTAAAGCCTTCCCTAAGGAATATTTCTATTGTGGTGCTTATCAATGATCCTAGTTATCTCTCTATCATCTTGGTGGAAGAAGTTTTTTCATCTCGTTGGTGTTATCAATGATATTATTTGTTTCCGTAGTGGCAGAATTTCGCCTCAATTTTGAGAAGTTTTCCATAAGCCCACTATAAGCTTATTCGTTTCATTGTTGGGTTTCCAACAACTCCGTTATAACCTTCTTGGAAGGGTGCTTTCCAAACTCATTTGTGGTAGAAGTTGGCATTTTCTTCTCCATTCTGTTATTGCAATGATATATCTTCTATTCTTCCTTCCAGAGGCATTGTGATGTTGCTCTCTTCACTCATCATCTCGGATTGTGAGGACCGTGTTCTTTTTGTGCTTATGCATTTAACCGGAGTGTCGTGTCCTCCATTCAAGTTCTCTCATCTTATCAAGTTTGCCTCCCTTCTCAATCAGAGTGCTGTATGAGATCTTTCTTACCCCTTGTGCCATTCTTTCAATAGTTCTGGAGGCAGTGTGTTGTTGATTTCATCAAGTATCCTCTCATCTTGTAAAGTTCATGTTCAATTCCTTCCATTTACAGTTGGAGTTCTGTAAAATTATATCATTCTTATTCCTCCTCTATCTTATTTTAACCGGAGTGTTGTGTCTACCATTCCTCTTCTAACCGAAGTCTCATCCAAGTGCTTTCATTTTGCCAAGTTCATATTCTATGCCTTCCATTTCCAAACGGAGTGTTGTCTTAATTGATCTTTATCATTCCCTGAACATCTTGTTTCAACCGGAGTGCTTGCATGTACTTCTTGTCCATTGTAACCCTTTTCTTATGTCTTTCAACCTACAAGGTTCTCGTAATGTTCCTTGTTCCTCTTTTCTAACGGAGTGTTTTCAACTTTGTTCATCTTCGTTGTATTCTTTCTTTCAATTTGTTAAACCTCTCAAGGTTCATTGGTTTCACTCGTTTGTACAAGAAGCAACTTAGTTTACCTCTCCTCTTCCTTTTCTGCGTCTCTCCGGTGCCATCCTAGATCTCGGGACGAGATCCTCTTGTAGTGGTGGAGTGTTGTGACGCCCCGAGACCGATGCGCCAGGTGTCTTCCAGTTATTCGCTGTTGTTGCCTTGTCATTCGCTTGCGTGTTGCATCTTGCCATGTCATCATGTGCATTGCATCATCATGTTTTCAAAACTTGCATCCGTTCGGTTTCCCCTAGTTCTCTCCGTTGTCTATTCTAAGCCTAGGCACACTCGCCCGCGCCCGCGACACATCCGAAATAGTATTTTATAAGTGGCCGGAAAATGTTCTCGGAATGGGTTGAAAGTTGGCATGCGGTCTTATTATAGTGTAGATAAACCGCCTATCAAGTTTCGTCGCATTCAGAGCTGGTTTGATAGCCCAACCGTTAAACATATAGCGGCAGTATAGCCGGTCTATCGTCGGACGTTTTCGGTCTCAGGAAACTGTTGTCGGGCTGCCTTCTCTTCTCTCCTCTCAGCCTGAGACCATCCAGACAGCCCACTGAACCAGCCCACCTAGACCCAACCTAAGTCCCCTCGCGTCTGGCGCCGTCCGATCGTTATCGGAGGGTTCGAAACCCCCCAAAACCATCTAACCCTATCCCCTTCCTTATATAAACCCCCTTCCATTTTTGGCCTCCTCCAATCTCCCACCTTGTTTTCCGCGCCTCAATCATCAGCCGCCACCGCCCTCATTGCGTTTTGCGCCGGCCACCTTCCTCAGCGCCACTTGGTGAGTCGCCAGTGGGCACGCCACATCCCGCCGACGCCTCCAGCCAATTAGAGCAGGACACGTCGCCCCCCTGACCTCCCCGCGCCGCGGTGGCTCGCCAGGCCCGAGCGCCCCCGCCCCGAGGCTGATCTGGGCCTGAGCCAGCCCATCCGCCCCGCCGCTCGAACGCTCCACCCCCAAGCTCGCCCGCACCACCGCATTGCCCTCGCCGGCCTCCTCCTGCCGGAGTCGCCGCCGGCGACCACCTCCGCTCAGGTGCTCTGCACCGCCACCAGGTCGACCTCACCCCGACCCTGTCTCCTCCATCTCCGTTCTCTCCTTGCTCCCTAATCTCCCTCCTCTCTCTACCTGGGACAGCAGCGCCGCTGCCGCTTTGGATCTCCGGCGAGCCCAGCTGGCCGGATCCCGTTGCCCATGTCGCCACCGCTGGTTCCGCCAGTCGGATCTGGCCGAGAGTGGCCAGATCCGCCTTGCCCCGCCTGCCTGGCCTCCTCTAGCCCCGCCGGAGGCCCCTACTGCCGCGCTGCCGTTGCCGGAGACGGCGATGCCTCCGCCCCGCTCGCGAACCGCCCTCGACCGGTGAACCGGCATGGTTCGTCCGGTTCACCGGCCCGGTCCGCCCGAACCTGTGAACCGCCCCGGACCACCCGGGTTTTCTCAGCCTCGTCACCGAGCCGACCCAATGGGCCCTTGGTGAGCGCCCGCTTATTCCTCACCCCGTGCGATTCCTGTTATGCTGCACTCATTTCCTGTTTAGCCCAGTTTTAGATGCGACCTGTTATGTTTTTTCTGCGCTGGCGATTTTGTCTATTTTCCAGAGAAAATCAGTTTTGCAGAAAATCCCCTGTTGTTCATGCATATCATATCTCACAAACCGTGCATCATATGTAAAAACTTCATATATGTAAAATGCTTAGAATTTTGTCTAGTTTTATAATATGCTACTTTCACCCATGTTTAAAATGGTTAAAAAGCTATTTGATTAAATTTGCTCATATGCCATGTTAAAATGTTTTATTTCATAACTTAATAACCGTAGCTCCAAATTTAGTAAACTTTATACGCATCTTGTCTAGCAAAATGCATAGATTAACATGGTGGCATTACTTTGCATGTTTAACAACTCTAAAATTGTGTTTAGGGTAGAATAGTACCAACTCTAAAATTTGCATATGAGGATTTTTCGGAGTTGTTGTTTGTTATTTCTGGCCTCATTTAAACTTGCCTAGATAGAATAGTTTTATTATACTTCACCCCTTGTCATGTGTAATAACATATAATATTGTTGAGTACATAACCTAGAGAGAACTAAATGAGTCATGTGGTGTTTCGTCAATATGGAACTCGTTGCATATTGAGCTCCACTTAACATGTAGTATTGTTTGTTGCACTTTGCCTTGCCATGCCATGCATCATTAAACCGGACATGCATCATACTTGATTGTGCATCATGACATGATTATGTTTGGTTGTTTACCACGCTGTTTGCTTCTTTCCGGTTTGCTTCTCTCGTTAGCTTCGGTTTCATTTTGGAGTTGTGAGGATTCATTTGGCTACATCCGTTTGTCTTCTTCACGGACTCATTCTTCTTCCTTGTGGGATCTCAGGCAAGATGACCATTACCCTCGATATCACTACTATCTTTGCTTGCTAGTTGTTCGCTCTATCGCTATGTCGCGCTACCTACCACTTGTTTATCATGCCTCCCATATTGCCATGTCAAGCCTCTAACCCACCTTCCTAGCAAACCGTTGTTTGGCTATGTTACCGCTTTTGCTCAGCCCCTCTTATAGCGTTGTTAGTTGCAGGTGAAGTTGAAGATTGTTCCATGTTGGAACATGGATATGTTGGGATACCACAATATCTATCTAAAACTATAATGAGGCTAGCCAACTCGCATGGAGAAGGCTCCCTCGATCGGTTCCTTCGCTGGCCGTCAGATCGCGGTAAAAATCCCACCTCGAGTCTCCTCATCCGTTAGATATTCACTTCCTGTTTCACCTGATCGTTTCTCCACGCTTGTATGACCAGTGGGCCGCTTCTTTGGTGGGGTCTCTATGTGTTGGCTGGGTTCGTCCGCATGAAGGTCTGATTGGTCGTGCCTCTTGGAAAGGCCATTGGCCCCCAATCCCCACGCATGCCCGCACCCCTCCTTCATCCCTCCACCTCCCCCTCCTTCCTTCATCCCTCCCCCTCCCCCTCCCTGGTACGAGCCCCTCCCCAGCGGCCGCGAGCTCCTCCTCCTCCGTTCTCGCTTGCTCCAACCCAAGCACGCTGGCGGAGACACGCACCATGAGGCCCCGGAGCAGTTCAGCCAGCACCGCGAGACCCCGGAGCAGTTCATCCAGTACAGAGCCCCTCCGTACAAGAGGAAACCCGTGGCCAATCCAGCCAACAACGACGACGCGTAGGAGAGCTCGACCTTGATGAGGAAAGCAGCGGAGTTGGTGCAGCAGCAAAGGTCAGGGTCGACCGTGGAGGGAGTCTTGCTGGCCGAAGCAGCAGGAGCAAGAAGGTTGAGGTGGTTCAGGTTTGCCTCTATCTCCTCCCCCTCTCTTTCCCCCCCTTTGTCTCATGGATGAGGCCATTGGTGCACGCGAGTAGTGGGTCGAGCATGAAACATAGCAGGAGCAAGGAGCTGGAGGTGGTTCATGGTTTGCCTTTAGCTCCTCTCTCTCTCTCTCTCTCTGGACATGGGTCTTTTTGTTCATATACTGAACCATGAAACCGTATGTTCATGTTCTTTATATTTATGTAGATATTTAACTGCATTAGTGAATGTTCTGGGGCTGATACAGCAGCTAAGCTTTGGTGAGTCCTCATGTTCTATGTGGATCACATAGAAAATAGAAATCCTAATTTCTGAAATAGATTGAATCATGCACACATTAGTTGGATCCAGCGTGTGAGATTGCAGAGGACTCAACAAAGGGTTTGCACTTATTTTATAAATTCAGTATCAGGTTAGTGCCTCTGTTTAGTGATTATATAGTATGCCTTTTGAACTTGCAGAAACTGAATGCATATAAGAATTGAGGACCTTCACAGTGGATTCATGATGATGATCATCTACCAAGGCATCAAGATGAGCACATACATCATCTTGGACAAGTAGATGTGAATTTCTTCTTGGTATGCTTCTTCGGTTGTCCCTCCCATCAACTCTCTCAACTCCCAAAGCATTAACCCCCTCCTGATTGTTCATATATTTTATTTTTGTTTTGTTTTTACCAATGCACTTTTCTTGGCATGTTTTGGTGTGTTCCTTCCTACGGCGAGCTCGACCATTTGCTCTGTAGTGGTTTTTTTAACTCAACATGAGCAAATAATTTGAGAGGATTGTTGGGGATATTACTACCAGTATGACCCACCCAGGAGGGGCCGGGTCAGCCCTAATGGTGGGTTACCTAAGAAGCCCAATATGCAGTCAAGATGATAGTTTATTAAACATATAAAAAGCCCAAGTGCCTCAGGCCGGCTTAAAGCCCGTTATTGTAAACCGCCATATGGATGGAAAATACTTGTACGGAAAGGCATGTAAAGAAAGTCATCGAGCCGGACACGATTATGAGCCGGCCGGGACTCCGTAGGCCACCTGGTGTCGACCCGTGTATATAAGGGGACGACCCGGTGGCGGTTTAGGGCAAGAAACAACAAAATCGATAACCAAGCCGGCGAGTTGAGCCTCTTGGAGATCGAAACCCTAGCAATACCAAACCCAACTAGACGTAGGCTTTTACCTTCATCGTAAGGGGCCGAACTAGTATAAAAACTCTCTTGTGTCCTTTGTCCCGATTAACCCCTTTAAGCTTCCTAGTGCGATGGCCCTACGACTAAGTCCTTGCTCTAGGACATCCAGCGTGACAATTCCACGACAGTTGGCGCCCACCGTGGGGCCAGCGCATGGTGGATTTGAGTTCTTGAAGGGCAACTTCGAAGGGCTCAAGGGATACGCTGTGGGCCGGATGACCAAGAGTCGTCGCGGCAAACTCTACATCGACGATGAAGGCTGGGGCCCTGAGGCCGACTCGATCGAGTACGGGTACCAGGTCCCCTTCAGCGGAATTCACGTATTCATCGGCCGGATCAGCGAGACAGGCCCTGAGCCGGACGTCCACACCAACCTCATCGAGACGGCTCAGCGCGCCGGGTCCGCACGTGTTCAAACTGTTGTGAAGCATGCTTTTGTAGGCTGCATCCATGGTGGTGAATACTCCGAAGGATCGATGGAAGGCGGGGAGACGGCTATCTGCTCTGATACTACATCATCAACAGGTGAGACGGACTCGTTGTACCAACTGCAAGACGGCATGCTCGGGGGCTGTTCCGATGGCAACAGTATTCTGGACCCCCTTGAGCCACCGAA
The DNA here is from genome assembly GCF_002162155.2 of Triticum dicoccoides. Lineage (NCBI taxonomy): Eukaryota > Viridiplantae > Streptophyta > Magnoliopsida > Poales > Poaceae > Triticum > Triticum dicoccoides. Next base: position 200,520,121 of record NC_041382.1, read on the forward strand.
TTGGGCCAGAATCTTTATGGCAGGGACACAACCCGGGCAGAACTCCACCGCCGCGACAGCGGCGGCCACCGGGTCGGCAGCTGTCGGGTCAGGAGACCCCACGCGCCCCCCGGCTCAAGTTCTCATGGACCTCATGGATAAGTTGACGACTCTGTTAACTGCTACGGTAGAGCTGGCGGATAAAGCCTAGCATGACGTGGAAGTGGCACGCGTGCGGGAGGAGATGGTGCAAGCAAAGGAAAATCTAGCCGCGGAGGAAACCCGGATGGCAGCGGAACGAGCAGCTCTGGATGCTCGTGCCCAGCAGCTTCAAGCAGAAACTTTCCGGCTCTCGGTGGATCTTAATGCATCAAATGAGGTCATGAGGAGGAGGCATCAGAAAACTCAGTCGCGTCTACCTCTAACGCTGGATCCAAGGAACCTATTCCATACACCCGGAGCTGGGGGGAGCAACCCGCCGGAAGCAAACCGGGTCACGACACCCGGTGCACCGATTCAACCACGGACCATGGAGCCGCCTCGCCTAAATATGGCTCCTCCTCGTTATGTAGCAACACCTCCGGGTCACTTCTCCAACCCCATGGAAAACCTCATCGCAGCGTCGGCTCGATTGGCGGCTCTCCCAATGGAAGGCGACTCGCCAGCATCCATTGAAACCCGGAGGGTAAGAGAACTACTTTAGACAGCTTTGGCCCAGCAGGATGCATACTCTTATAGTCGAGACAGGATTCATTCAACCCCTCGCCCAAGCCGGAGCCCGAGCTACAGTAGGCACATGGAGTCCGCAGAAATGTCAAGTAACGCTCAACGCCACAACCGGCCATATAGGCATGAGCCAGTGCGGGCTGGAGCCCTTAACTTGGCGGATTAGGAGAGGATTCGTCAAGAGGCGGAACGGGCGGCTCAGATAGCAGCAGAGCAGGCGGCTCACCAAACCTTTCCGGTTTATCCAGCAACCTCGATTGAGGCAGGAGTGGCCACAACAACCAGAGGGGTACCTTGTCTGGTCCCAGCCATACGCAATGAGCGGTTGCCCAAGGATTTCAAGGGGCCTCGTAAGGTGCCTAATTACACGGCTGACCTGTAGCCGGGGGCTTGGATTGAGAGTTATGAGATGGCTATGGAGCTATTGGAGGTTAGCAATGCTGCAATGGCCAAGTATTTTACCATGATGTTGGATGGAACGGCTCGAACCTGGTTGAAGGGATTGCCGCCCAATTATATCGGCTCATGGGCAGAGTTGAAAGCACGGTTCATCCAGAATTTTAAGGACACGTGTAAGCAGCCAATGTCGATTGTGGACCTGACCAATTGCAATCAAGAGGATGGAGAATCTACAACCCATTGGGTGCGCCGGGTCAAGGAGATAATACATTCATCTGATAAGATGGATGCCGGCTCAGCAGTCTTGATGTTGGAGAAAAATTGCCGTTTTGAACCTTTGAAGCAGAAGTTGCGGCGGCTTAAACGTGACTGTAATGACATGGGAACGTTGATGGCGGCTCTTGTCAAGTACGCTGATTTTGATACCACCAAAGACCCGGTGTCTGTCGAGGAAAAGGCAACGAAGGGAAAGAAGAACGACAATGGCAAGGGTCACCAGCATAACCCGGTGAATCAGGGAGGTAATAAATGTAAGGCTGATGAGTTTGTTGCTAACACTAATGCTCAGGGCGGTAATCAGCGGCGCAAGGGCAGACTACCCCCTCGATCGGGCGGGTCAGGCCCCACCCTTGAGAAGTCGTTGAATGAACCTTGTCCAAGACACGACACCCGGGAGAAGCCAGCCACCCACTTGTGGAAGGACTGCACAATCATGAAGGCATTTAAAAATTCAAATGCATTTGATGGGGGTCACGGCCCAGGTGGCGGCTCAGGTGGAGGCGGCTTTCAGGGCCCGGGCGCCGGTTCAAGCGGAGGAGGTTTTCATGGTCAGGGTCATCCTGGCCACCAGGGAGGATATAATCAGCAACACGGCCAAGGGAACCAACAGCAGCAACAATCCGGCTATCAGAGCAACCCGAAGCAGTTGAGTAGCGGACAATATCATGTCTTTACTACCAGTTTATGTAAGCGAGACCAGAAGCTCCGCAAGAGGGCCGTCAACGCCGTTGAGCCGGCAATTCCATGTTATTTACGTTGGTCGGAGCAGCCTATTGTGTGGAGCAGAGAGGATCACCCGCCCCGGGTTGATAATCCGGGTCACTTGGCTTTGGTGGTGGCACCTCATGTTGGTGGGTACAAGTTTACTAAGGTACTTATGGATGGAGACAGCAGCATCAACATCCTTTACTATGAGACGTTCCGCCGGATGGGATTGACGGATAAAAATCTCAAACATTCCAACACTGTTTTTCATGGTGTGGTACCTGGTAAGTCAGCATACCCAGTTCGTAAGATCGAGCTGGAAGTAGCCTTTGGGGATGAGTATGACTCCAGAGCAGAAAAATTAACCTTTGAAGTGGTTAAGATCAAAAGCCCATATCATGCTCTGTTTGGGCGGCCGGCTTATGCCAAGTTCATGGCTCGGCCGTGTTACATATATTTACAACTCAAGATGCCGGGTTACAAGGGCACCATTACAGTCCATGGGAGTCGGAAGATAGCCTTGGAATGTGAAGAGGGTGATGCTGCCTATGCTGAATCTGTTTGTGCGACAGAGGAGCTAAAATTCTACAAGGATCATGTTGACCCGGCAGACATGACGTCGTTAAAGAAGCCAACAACAGAGCATGAGCCGGAATTGAAATTCAAATGAGCTGATGACACTAAAATGGTTGATTTTGTACCTGGCGATTCATCCAAGCAGTTTATCATCAGCGCAAACTTGGATCCGAAATAGGAAAGCGTGCTCATCGAGTTCATCCATGAGAACCGGGACATCTTTGCATGGAAGCCTTCAGACATGCCGGGTGTCCCGAGGGAACTCGCTGAGCACACTCTTAATATTGACCCAAAGTTTAAGCCTGTCAGACAGTTTCTCCGGCGGTTCAATGAAGAAAGGCGCAAGGCCATCGGAGAAGAGGTGGCCCGTCTCTTGGCGGCTGGGTTCATTGTGGAGGTTTTTCACCCAGAATGGTTAGCTAACTCGGTGCTTGTACTAAAAAAGAATGGCACCTGGCGCATGTGTGTCGATTACACGGATTTGAACAAGACTTCACCCATACTTGTCCGGCTGATCCTTTTGCTCTTCCCCGTATTGATCAGATCATTGATGCTACTGCGGGTTGCGCACGGTTGAGTTTTTTAGATGCTTACTCTGGTTATCATCAGATTAAGATGGCAGTCAAGGATCAAGAGAAGACAACTTTTATAACTCCTTTTGGGGCTTTCTGCTATGTGTCAATGCCTTTTGGGCTTAAAAGTGCCCAGGCGACTTACCAGCGGTGTGTCTAGAATTGTCTTCACAATCAAATTGGGCGCAATTTTCATGCCTATGTGGATGATATAGTGGTGAAATCTAGGGAAGAGGAAACCTTGGTCACAGACCTAAAAGAGACTTTTGATAATCTTCGGGTTTACAAGATGATGCTTAACCTGGCCAAGTGTGTTTTTGGAGTGCCAGCCGGTAAGCTCTTGGGTTTTCTGGTGTCTAACTGAGGTATTGAAGCTAATCCGGAGAAAATCAAAGCAATCACATCTTTGGCTAAACCGACCTGCGTCAATGATGTTCAGCGACTGGCGGGTCGTGTGGCTGCTTTGAGCCGGTTCATAAGCCGGTTAGGGGAAAAGGCTATGCCTCTGTATCAATTGATGAAGAAAACAGATGTTTTTGTTGGAGTGATGCTGCGAACGCCGCTTTTGAGGATCTAAGGGCACAATTGGCTGAGCCGCCGGTCCTAGCTGCTCCAATTGAGAAAGAGCCGCTATTGTTATACGTGGCTGCCAACTCACGGGCTGTTAGTGTGGCTATGGTGGTAGAACGTAAGGAGGCTGGCAGAGAGCATCCGGTTCAACGGCCGGTTTATTATGTCAGTGAAGTGCTAATTGAGTCTAAGAAACGATATCCACATTGGCAGAAGCTTGTTTATGGGGTGTTCATGGCAAGCCGGAAGCTTAAGCATTACTTTCAGGGACATCCAATCACTGTGGTTAGCTCTGCTCCTTTAGGAGACATTATTCAAAACAGAGAAGCCACGGGACGAGTTGCCAAATGGGCAATTGAGCTGGGGTCTCATGGGCTGAAGTATGTTCCACGAACTGTGATTAAATCTCAAGCCCTGGTTGACTTCATCAATGACTGGACAGAGATGCAGATGCGAGAAGAAAAGCCGGACAACACATATTAGACTATTCATTTTGATGGGTCCAGGCAATTGGAAGGCTCGTGGGCTGGAGTTGTATTAACTTCCCCACGAGGTGATAATTTTTTTTATGTGTTACGATTGATGTTTCCATGCACTAACAACGCAGCAGAGTATGAAGCATTGCTCCATTGTCTTCGAGTGGCAAAGGAGATGAGCTTGAGCCGGGTCAGATGTCTTGGTGATTCAGATCTAGTGGCTCGGCAGGTGTCTGGCAAGTGGGATTCCAAAGACCCTCTCATGGCGGCTTATCGCGGAGAGGTCAATGCTGTTGCAGGATACTTTAAAGGTTATCAGGTGGAACACATTGATCGTCGAAAAAACAAACAACTGATGCTTTGAGCCGGCTAGGGTCTCAATGTAAGCCAGTACCACCCAACACCTTTTTAGATGTTTTGCATAACCCCTCTGTCAAGTTGCCCACAGAAGAAGATTTAGCTGTTCCTGACCCGAAGGCCCAGTTGGTGGCGGCTCTTCACGTCATCCCAGATTGGACGGTGCCGTTCTTGGCTTACATGACCCGGGGAGAATTGCCGGCGGATGAGACCCTAGCTCGACAGATAACCCGGCGGTCTAAGTCCATGACGATTTCGGATGGAGAGTTATTTCATCGCAGTGTTTCCGGAGTGTTTCAACGGTGTGTTTCCCCGGAAGAAGGCCAAGAAATCCTTCGTGAGATCCATGAAGGCGATTGTGGTCATCACGCCGGGTCAAAATCTTTAGTTGCCAAGGCGTTTCGTCACGGGTTTTACTGGTTAACGGCTCACGCTGATGCAGAAGATCTGGTCAGTAGATGTGATGGGTGTCAGAAGTTTGCACGACGAGCGCATGTGCCGGCTCAAGAGCTCCGGATGATTCCAATCACTTGGCGGTTTGCGGTCTGGGGTCTTGACATGGTGGGACCTTTCAAAAGATCTAAAGATAAAAAGACACATCTCTTGGTGGCTGTTGATAAGTTTACCAAGTGGGTTGAGGCGGAGCCTGTGAGTAAGTGTGATGCAGCCACGACGGTTCAGTTCATGAAAAACGTGATTTTCCGTTTTGGTTTTCCACACAGTATCATCACAGACAATGGCACTAATTTATCCCAAGGGGCTATGGAAGAATTTTGTCAGCGAGAGCACATCCGGCTTGATGTTTCTTCCGTAGCTCATCCTCAATCCAATGGTCAGGCGGAGAGAGCCAATCAGGAAATTCTGAAGGGCCTAAAACCCCGGCTTATGGTTCCTTTACAGTGAACACCGGGTTGTTGGGTAGAGGAGTTACCCTCAGTGCTATGGAGCATCAACACCACGCCCAACAGGTCTACGGGTTACACACCTTTCTTTATGGTTTATGGAGCATAAGAAGTGTTGCCTAGTGACATCCGCCATGACTTGCCCCGTGTGGCGGCTTATGTTGAAGCTAACAATGAAAAAGCCAGACAGGATGCACTTGACTTGTTAGACGAAGAAAGAGACTTAGCGGCGGCGCGGTCAGCAATTTATCAACAGGACCTACGTTGTTATCATAGCCGCCGAGTTAAGTTCAGGACTTTTCAGGAAGGCGACTTGGTGCTCCGGCACATCCAGGATCTATCAGACGCACACAAGTTATCCCCACCTTTGGAAGGGCCCTTTGTGGTCAGTAAGAACTTAAACAACGGGTCATATTACCTCATTGACGTTCGAGAGCACAAAGACTCACGTAAGTCGGAGGAAGAGACCCGCCGGCCGTGCAACATCGCTCAACTTCGGCCATACTACACCTGAGCTACCGGCTCTCATCATGTACATACGTTCACATTGTATATACAATGATAAGCAATAAAGTAAGACCATCGATCTCTTTTCCTTTTAAATACTATGTATCTTTACTATTTTTTATTCACAAATGACTATTAAGGAGCTGATCATATCTGAATCAAGTTTTAAACCTTTTTAGTCCAGCTCATGATCGTATCCGAATCTAGCTGTAAATCATATGGTCACTTGGGGGCTTCCTGTTCAAACATAGGTCCTATTCGAACCAAAGAGAACATAGCTATCGTAACCCTCTTCATCAGCCCAAGGCCAGGCTCACTTGGGGGCTTCTTGATCGTATCCGAATCATAGCTTAACCCCTTTTGAGTCCGACTTGGATCGTATTCGAATCAGGGTCGTTAAAAACCTCTCAAGGTCATTTGGGGGCTTCTTGTTCAAACATAGGTCGTATTAGAACCAAAGAGAACATAGCTGTCGGTACCCTCTTGATTGGCGCAACGCCAAAGCCACTGGGGGCTATATGGTCGTATTCGAACCTTAGCTTAACCCCTTTAGTCCGGTTTACTGATCGTATTCGAATCAGAAACCCCCAACTTTTTGAATATAGAGTTAAAATTATGTTTGTTAGCTGTTGCTTGTCTTTGAGCTTTTGTTGTTTCAATATTACAAATAAGATAGCCTGGTTTTCTTCGCCGGCTCAATTATTGGACAACACAGTTGCCCGGGTTATTCAAGCTGATGGTTCAAGGGTATGAGCTACTGCGATATGATGATCATTAAGTATTCAAGGAGTATTAACTTTTCATACATATTGAATTATCAATTCATCACCCGAGTTATTTAAACCGGCGATCTAAGGATCAACAAAGATAAGGTATGGTTTTTTACTTATACGCGCTTCCCTGCTGCGTTAACTCAAGAGTTAGTATTAAACCTTATCCTTTATTTACATTTGTCTCTGTTTTCCTTATTGAGGTAAATTTATGGGCGGTACATTAGGTGTTTAAAGCCTAGTTGGTTCTAATCCGCCTTGCGAGTTTTTTTCTTGTATTCACAGGAACAGAGTTCAACCATTGCTAAAGACAAATATTAAATAATGCGTACATTGACATCTGAAACACAGATTCACATAAAGAGGTACTTTATGCACGATGGCATAAGCAAACATGCAATGTTTTAACTAAAGTTATTACAAGGCTTTATAAGCCTAGGAAGATGATCACTGTCCCTCCCTCGCTGGTTCACCACCTTCTGTTTGCTGGAATTTGGATTTTGACCAATCAAAGCCGTTCATGGCGACAAATTCAGCTTCATCGTCAATCAGGCCGACCGGGTCAACCTCCGGAGCAAAGGTATCTTCTCTCACAGGTGGGATCATATATGCTACTTTATATGAAGGAGTGGCCATCTTCTTATTTTCACTATCAAAACCCGGCTGGTACTTGTCCACATTGGTGTCCTCTCCAAGACTAGTTGCTTGAGGCCGGACTTCGCGTACACATGCTATGAAATCATCCTGATCAAACAGAGACCCATCCTCCTTCACAGTAGGATAACCTCTTGCCACGTCCGCCGGGTCTAGGTCTGGCACCCAAGCCTTGGAGCGGCTTAGGGCAGTCAAAGCTCCGGCTCGCGCGCAGGAGCGTTTTACTTCTTGGAATCTCACCGGAAGGATAGACAACTTCTTCAAGACATCGCTAAGCCGGTTGGGTCCTTGGTTTGCAGGAGAGATAGCGGCTAGAGCCCGTTGTGTACCAATGTACAATTGTTCAACCAAGGTGTATATGGTCTTCAGTTTAATCAACGGGTCTTGGCTCAGATTTTTGCTTCGCGGACCTGCATATATTTAACAGAGTCAGTGGGCGGATTGAATTCCGTTTTGGCATAAAGTACACAAAAATGTCAAAATAAAGCAGTTTACCAAAGATAGCAGCGACCATCTGAGACACCCGGCCCTTTAAACCATTTAGCTCGGTTGATATTTCTTTTAGAGCTATTTCGGCTGTCTCAGCTCGCCGGGTCAAAAGTGTTTTCTCATCTTCCCAAGTTTTCTCTTTGACAGCAAAGCTGGTCTTCAGCTTCTCTGTTTCAGAAAGGCTTATTTGTAGCTTGGAGGTGGAAGACTTGATTTCTGACTCCTGACTCGCTAGCCGGGTCTTTGCATCAGTCAGTTGAGAGTTTAGTTCGGACAATGCATTCTGTGAAACATTCAGATAAGTCAAGACTTGGTTTTAGAATCCAGTATCCAAATTCAAGATTCAAGTCCCAAGTATTTTACGAATAAACCACTTGGCACTTGGGGGCTAATGTATGCCAAATCCAATTTTTTACGACTCTACCAACATATTTGAAGTCCCAAATCCTTTACAAAGTAACAACACTTGGCACTTGGGGGCTAATGTACACAGTTCAGCAAGTTTATCAAGGATAAAGCAGAATGTTAAGTACTTTACAGATGGTTTTAAATTCTGAAGTACCGATTCATTAATGATGAAACTAAACCGGTCCTTGGGGACTATGGGTGAAGTCTTGTTCTATCAATGTTAGGCAAAGGTTCAGAAGTAAAGGTCTCGGCCTATATTTTAAGTCTACAGGTTATTCCGTTTTCTCTCATAATCTACAGACTTCGGGGCTGAAGGAATATTGGTAAACCGGAAACTACGTACCTCATACTTCAATTGAAGCTGCTTGACCATCTCAATCTCAGAATCACGACTGGAGTGTACATGAGTGAGATAGCCGGATAAGATATCACTGGCATTAAGGCGGTCATAGTTGGCAACATCAAGACGAACCTTCCGCCTCTCCAAAGCTTCTTGCTTAGCTGTGCACCGTGCCAATACCGTCGGGTTCCCCGGCTCAACAAAGAGGCTCCCAGTAATTTGAACATCTTGAACACGGGGAGACGGTGGGTCGGTTGAGCTTGATGGACCAGTTGCAGAAGGGTTAATAGTGGTTTTGACAAGGGATGGCTCCGGAGGATTTGCTTCATGGACAATAGGCGGGTCTTCTTGGGCGACAGTTAATGGAGAAGGCGGCCTAGCCGGCTCAGATGCCAGTACTGGAGGGTCTTCCGCTGGTTTTGTTGCCTTCGCCTTCTTGGACTTAGCCTGACCGCTAAACAAAAATATTGCAGGATAGTCAGCATTAAGATAACAATTGATCAAACTCGGAAGAAAAGAGGATTTTTAATTACCCAGGAGCAGTCTTGAAAGCCAGAAATTGTGTTTGTGATGAGTCGCCTGAGGAACGAGACACCTCCTGAAAAGGTAAAAGAAAGGATTTAAAGGAAATGCAAGGAGCAGGATTCATTAAAACAAGTTAAGGACAACAATAAGTAAACCTCGTTCGGACGTTTCCGAGGGGTCTGTTCAAGGACGACAGCCGGCTCATCTTCAACCTCAACTTCACGGTGGCTTTCATGCTGCTATTTTTTCAAATGAAAGTTGGGATCCAAGTGAGCTAAGGGGTTAGAAAACCTTACTTTACGGATCACTCGTTGGACTTTGTGTCTTGGTAAGGGCTCTGAGTCGGAGGAAATGATAGTTACCTCTGCTTCCCTAGCTTGACTAGCCCCAGTGTCATCCTGGTAAGGATCAGTGTCAATAAGATTGTTAAAAAGTTGGCCAAGTGAATCAAGGGCTACCTCCGAGTTAGACGAGTCATCAAGCTTCATCAAATCTTCAATGGTGGTTTTCTTTTTCTCCTTTGTTCTCCGAGTTGATTTCTTGGCGCTCATGGCGGCAAGCTTCGCCTTCTTGGCAGCTTCGTGATCGTATTTTGCTTTCCAAAAGTCAGAGTTGGCCTACAAAGACAAAAGGAAGGATCAATGATAAATAATATGGTTGGACAAAATATAAAGGAAAAAGATTAGAATGCTCTTACTTCTGGTGCCGGGTTAAAATTACAGAAAGGATTTAACCCAACAACACTGCAGTCTTCGTACTTCGCATTCACCAGACCATTTGACATCGTGACAACATCTTCTTTGGTTAGCTGAACCAGGGTATGACGGAGAGAGTCATCCGGGTCTCCACCATATTCATACATCAACTTGGAACGACGGTTTAATGGAATAATCCACCATGAGACCCAGCAACGGGTTAGATCGACTCCGGTTAAACCGTTCCCCAACAAACCATTGATTCTCCTGATAGATGGAATCAGTTTTTTGCATTCAGCAACAGTAAGTTTATCTGGCAGGGCGAACTTGGTGTCAAGACGATCAGGGTGGTAACCCGGCAGTGGCTTCTCATTGGCGGGCGAGACGTCCTGACAGTAAAACCAAGTTTGGTTCCAGTCCTTTGGGTGACTTGGTAAAACTATGAGAGGAAAAACTGCACCCTGCCGGCGCTGAATCGAGATGCCTCCAAGTTCTAAACTGAGGCCATTGTTGCACTCGTTTTGCCGGTTCAGATAGAAGTACTCTCTAAATAGTTCCACAGTCGGCTCTTGCTGAAGATATACCTCACAGATAACTTGGAAGTTACAAATATCCTGAGGATGGAGTTTGAAAAAGTGAAGAACTTCTCTGAACCGGGCGGTGAGAAGCCCCGGTTCATGTGATCAGTAAAGACGATCACTTCACCGTCTTTTGGATTGGGTCGTTCTTCTTCCGGGTCAGGAGCGCGGTAAGACATGATGTTTCTTGAAGGCAGAAATCTAATAAGGAAGAACTCTTTCAGACGCTCCTCAGTTATGGTTGAGGGAACCCAATTGCAGATGGTGGGTGTCTTTGACGGCATGATGAACAAGGGACTGGAAAAGGAAAAATAAAGTGCCGGGTCAATTAACAGTTAAAGGTTGAAATTATTAGACAAATAACAGCGGCTTAACTAAGGGCTAATGACATATAGGGAAAAGAAAGCCGAAGTGGTAAGCCGCCATGACTACATATTTTTTCGGAAAGCAGATTCAGTTAAGTGTTGGCATAAACAAGTTTCACCAAGCTATCATTATCATTTTGGATCAAAAGGCTGTTTCAAAAAGGAAAATATTCTAGACCTAAAAACCTAGTACAGATGAGTTCGTCGACTATAAAGAAGCATCTATACAGGTAAAAGGGATCTGCTGATATCAAAAATGAATGCCAAACAACTACCACGCGAGTTATATCTCTTCTTTGGATCAAAAGAAGTTGCGGAGAAGATCTACAAGATGATCCATGGCGAACAGGTGAAGAACACTGAAGAACTCGCAAACCTAGAACAGATCTAGGTGCGTGAGAGAGAAGAAAACTTACAAGATGCAGACCTGCCGCGAAGAGTCGCCGCGTTCTCTGGACAGACTCAGGGTGATGCAGCGGCCAAGCTTGACGACGACGATGAGAGTTGCGGCGGTGGCGGAGCTCGAGCAGCGACGGAGGTTGCAAGAGGAATAAGATGATGAAGAAAGGAGAATGAGAAGGACCGGCTGCGTGCCTATTTGTAAGGGCAGATGCGAACAGACGGGTGCGAAAATCAAGGGAGAACCAAATAATGGCTATCCAGCTATATAGACGCCTCGATTCTCGGGAAGCATTAAAAATCAAAGATCCGTTGGAAGATGACGTCATGAAAGTTTTTGTGTTTTCAAAAAGATGACGTCACGACGGGTTACAAAGTTTTTTCAGGCAGAAGAGGGATTTCGTCTAAGTATTGAAGATTGACAAAGAACAAGGTTCAAAGTCAACCTGGGGCCTAATGTTGGGGATATTACTACCAGTATGACCCGCCCAGGAGGGGTCGGGTCAGCCCTAATGGCGGGTGTCGGTGTCAAAACCAGCGGATCTCGGGTAGGGGGTCCCGAACTATGCGTCTAGGCGGATGGTAACAGGAGGCAGGGGACACGATGTTTTACCCAGGTTCGGGCCCTCTTGATGGAGGTAAAACCCTACGTCCTGCTTGATTAATATTTATGATATGGGTAGTACAAGAGTAGATCTACCACGAGATCAAGGAGGCTAAACCCTAGAAGCTAGCTATGGTATGATTGTTCTTCGTCCTATGGACTAAAACCCTCCGGTTTATATAGACACCGGAGAGGGCTAGGGTTACACAGAGTCGGTTACAATGCTAGGAGATCTGCATATCCGTATCGCCAAGCTTGCCTTCCACACCAAGGAAAGTCCCTTCTAGACATGGGACGAAGTCTTCAATCTTGTATCTTCATAGTCCAGGAGTCCGGCCGAAGGTATAGTCCGGCTATCCAGACACCCCCTAATCCAGGACTCCCTCAGTAGCCCCTGAACCAGGCTTCAATGACGACGAGTCCGGCGCGCAGATTGTCTTCGGCATTGCAAGGCGGGTTCCTCCTCCAATTACTTCATAGAAGATTTTGAACACAAAGGTAGTGTCCGGCTCTGCAAAATAAGTTTCCACATATTGCCATAGAGAGAATAATATTTACACAAATCTAATCTGCTGACGTATTCCGTAGCGTGACATCACACCATGGCCAAGTCTTTATTCGAATCATTTTACTGTCCCACCTCAGCGCGTTTAGCTAGGCAGTTTCCTTGGCACGTCTTGTCAAAGTAGAGATCGTGTCCCCTTATTCCGGGATTCTCATCAATACGGGCGTGGGTAACCCAACCGTACCCATTGGTATGTTTTCTCGATCAAAGGCGAGTCCCAAACGGTCACGGGAAGGGCCCTTGGTATTCAACCTCTTATAAAGAGACCAAGGCCTTACTCCTTTCTTTCAATCTCAAACGAGTTCGCCCTTCGCCTCAAGTTCCAACACCCAAGGCTCCAGATTTCAGGCGCTTCGGACCTTCGACAATGTCCGGTTCCGACCTTCGAGGCCGATGGATGCCCTCCTCCGTCACGGAGGAGGACGCGCTAAAGTTAAGAGAGGCCAGGTTCTTGACCGGCGAAATCTCGCATAGGCTGCCTACTCAAGGGCAGGTCATTCCCACTCCCAAGCCTGGTGAGAGTGTGGTGTTCATGTCTCACTTCCTTCGGGGGCTAGGATTCCCGACGGATCCCTTCGTGAGGGGGCTCATGTTTTATTATGGGATGGAATTTCACGACTTAGCTCCGGAGTCCATCCTCCATATTTCCTCATTCATCGTTGTGTGTGAAGCCTTCCTCCGTATTGCTCCTCACTTTGGACTATGGCTCAAGACCTTCAAAGTAGAGCTGAAGATGATCGAGGGACGGCACGCGGAGTGCGGAGGTGCTTTTATAAGCAAGAATGCTGGTGCTCCATGGCCCGAGGGCTCTTTTCCAGGGGAGTCCAGCTTATGGCAACGAGAGTGGTTTTATATCACAGCTCCCAGGAGCACCAAGTGGGTGGCGCTGCCTGCTTTCCGCTCGGGTCCCCCGCCACGACTGGCGTCATGGGTCAATAAGGGGCTGGACTGGGGGCCGGCAAAGGACGTGCCCCTGTTGCAGGGCCGCATCTGAGATCTCCTAGAAAGAGACATCAGTCTGGTCGTGGTGACGCATGTTATGTTAATTCGCCGAGTTCTTCCCTACAAACGTCGCCCCCTCCGCCTGTGGGAGTTCAACCCGGAGGGACCACGAGTTCTCCAACATTTTCTTGGCATGACGCCCGTGGAGATGTACAAATTGTTCTTCGGACCACAAGTAGTGTGTCCGGATTCTACGGAGGACGCAGGTCTGAGCTACAATCGTCCGGATACTCAAGTAAGTAGCCTTGTGCCTGGACTCACTATCCGTATATTTATCATAAAATTGCCCCTAAAAGAGCTGTCCTTTAAACAGGAGTGGATAGCGAAAGCAAAGCTAATCAGGTGTCCGCCCCCCCTCCCCGAGACCACACCGGGTCCCGTGCTAGTCAGGATGTTGGAGGTTGTGCCTTCAAAGGAAAGTGAGGGAGGGGACAAGGAAGCTACAGCCTCCTCGAAGGAGGTTGTCCGAAAGTGAGGAATCGAAAATTCCTCTCCTCAGGGGAAGAAGAGGACCGCCTTTGAAGACCCAGAGACCATGGCCTCAAAGCGGGGGAAGAAATCTTCGCCAGAGAGTCCTGTGCTGGGGGATACTTCGGCCGAATTATGCCCTCATGGGGATCAGCCCTCCACCGAGCCATAAGTAGAGAGGAGTTTTGTTTTTAAGAAACGAGAGAAATCCTTGCTTTATATCTGAGAAAAGTAATCGAAAATTTACCTTGTAGCTCGGGCCTTAGTCCTTCTCAGCAGAGCTCGTCTTCGGGGGATCTTCTTCCGGAGATGATGGAGAGCAGAACGCCTCCCCCTGCCGTACCGCCTTGTGAGGCGGGCGACCTTGAGGTATCGTCGCGGAGGGTTTCTCCGAATCCGGCAGGGCCGGAAGGTAGTCATATGGCCCCCCAAAGCCCTTCGCGTCCGGCCTTCAAAAAGGGCCATCGGACGAGTCTGGCACCGTCTGGTGCGCGGTCGGAGGAGCTGAAGGATCTGCTAGGGCGAGCATCTATCTCAGAGGAGCACCGTGCATTGATGGGTACGGTGATTGAGAGGATTTCATCCGTGGAGAGCGGATTGCACGAGGCCGTCAGGAGTTTACTGACAGGTTTTGAGGTACGTGAAATAATGTACCCCTTTTGTACAGTTGCGCATAAATAAGATGCGCCTTGTGTAGATAGTAGCCCCTGAGACTCTGTGCGTTGTCAAAAGTGACGGCGCGCAGAGGATCATAATCCCAGGTCTAATATGCCGCCTTCATACGTAGGTGGCAAAGTGTCCGGTGTCAAGCCAGACTGATGAATTTGCCGAGCTAAAGCGGCAACTTGACGTGGCAGGTGCCGACATCGCGCTTGTCAACAAGCGGCTTGACGAGGCCCAAGGTATGTAATTCCTCCGGCGGCACCTGGTAAGAGGAGCTTTATGCCAGTATCTTACAATGTGTGTGCTTGATGCAGATGGTGCTACTGCCATGGAGAATCTTCGGGCGGAACTTGCCCGAGCCAAGGAGCAAGCCAGGAAAAGTGATGCGGCTGTCGGAGGCAATTGAAGAGCTGAAAGCCAAAAAGGCTGCTCACTGCCGAAGCAAGAAGGAAATGGCCGAGATGGCCGTGAAGCTGAAGAACGTTGCTGACCGTTGCAAGTTTCTTGAAAAAGAAGATTGGGCGGAACAGACGGACCTGGAGAAGGCCGTCTCCGATGCCAAGGATGCTCGCTCTGCAATGAGAGCTATAAAGGAGGAGCTGCGTCAGGCCAGAGAGATCGCGGCTGGAAAGCCCTTTATGCTGCGGAGGAAGTTCTGTGATCCTAAACATGCTCCGTTAGACCGGATGTGGAGTACAGCGGACACCTATCTGGATTTGGCAGCGAGTGCCGCGGATGCGGCCGAACACTTCCAAGATCAAGAAGATCGCAAAGTGGAAAAGCTCTTTTGGTCGCAGTTCCACAATCCGGAGCGTCCACTGTCATTAGCCGATCGTTTGTCCGAATGGGCCGAGCTAAATAGTTTGTTCGGACTCGCCATGAAGTATGTCATGAGTCATCCGTGGCCAGAGAGGCCAAAGCCGAAAAGTTATTTCAACTTGGTGCAACAGTTCCTTGGTGCGGCACCGCATATCAATGCGATGAAGAGGTCAGCATGCATAGAGGGTGTGCGGATGGCTCTTGCCCGTGTGAAAACATACTGGGCGGAAATGGAGGCCACCGCTGTTGCATCCCCAGACTCGGATGGAAGCCGAGTACCTGCCGAGCACTATTTTCAGGAAGTTCTGCAAGGCGCTCGTTTAATAGAGATGCAGTGCTCGAAGGATACTATATTCGAATAGCATATATTATTGTAAAACAATATTTTGATAAATTGTAGAAGCTTTTTATACTTGTACCTGCAAGTACTATAATACCTCCTGTGCGGCCGTTTAACATATATGTATATATAATCTGAAAGATGGCAGTCGTCGGCTTCAGCCGCCACGCACATAATGCGGGGGCGTTCGCAGAAGGCGCATTTTCACACTTGATCCAACGTCTTGGTCCTACAAAGGAGGTGATAGCACAGCGAACTAGGCAATCCGACTATGATGCTTTATCACTTTCAGTTAGCCATAGGAGTTTGACAGTGAGGCTACTTATATAGCCCCTGGTGGCGCCTGCGCTCGCCCAAACTCGGGGTGCGTATCTGCTTGGCCGGGAAGCGGCCCTTCGTTAATGCGGAGGAATCCTAAAGATTCTAGTAAGTCATCGAGTGGTTGACCAGTCTCACGCTATATCATGACAGTCAGTTTTCGGCTTTCTCTACTGAGGTGCTCGCCTGGCCAAACCGGGGCACAATCACAGTAGTTCTCCTGGTGCCGCCTTAGCCGATAGAGCGGAACGTAAGGTGGCAAAACACAGGAGCCAGGCAAACCCAACATTTGACCAAAGACATGATTCAGAGCTGATGCATATAAGGCCAAACTCGCGACACCGAACACTCCCTAAGTTATTCGGTCTTTATGAGGGCGGGCGGGATAACTCACTTACTAATAAGCCCCTAGTGTCCAGGTACGCGCAAAACTCTGACGTGGCCACATGCCAAAACGCCAGCCTCATCCTTGGTTATACCAAGAAACCAGGGGATATGTATCAACAAGAGACAGTAAAAAAGGTTTACGCAGAGTCTTAATCTGAAAAGAATCCTTGGAACGGGTCCCTGCTGCACGTCTGCGCCTGTGTCTCCGTTGTGCCGTATCCTAGACGGGCGTAGCATGGTGTTCATCTATAAAAGAGAGGAACTTAGTTTAGGAAAAATCGTGCCGAACATGAGTTATACTAAATAAACGAAGTATAAATCGAAATGGGTAAAATTGAGATTTATTGTCTCTTGTTTTATATGCGCGGAGCCCCTAGTATGGGGGTATACGGCTATTAAGACTTTATCAATTGTATGTTTATGCCGGACTCGTCTAGCCATGTCCGTGGTCTTGACGACCTGTTTAGGTGCTTTGGCTGGTGAAGCCGCTTTATTGTGGGGCTGTCAAGGCAGCCGCACTATCTTTCGCGCAGGAGGAACACTCAATGTTTTCCCTTTAATGATATGATGCCTCATGGACCGGGCATCTTAAGTGTAAGAGATGCATAATGCGGTATTGCGTTAAAGCGGGCGAAAGCTTCGCGTCCCAGCAGTGCTTGATAGCTACTTGAGAATGAGGCGATGTGGAAAGTTAGCTGTTCGCGACGGAAGTTATCGGGGGAGCCGAACATAACTTCCAGCCGGAGAGAACCCATGCAACGGGCGTCCGGGCCTGGCGTTACCCCTTGAAAGGAGGTTTTGCTATGGCAAAATTTTGTTGGGTCTATCCCCATGTTGCGGATTGTGTCCTGGTATAACAGGTTTAGACCACTGCCGCCGTCCATCAGGACATTTGTAAAGTGGAGTCCGCCGATTATTGGATCTAATACCAAGGCAGTCCAGCCTGCGTTCCGGATACTTCTAGAGTAATCCTGATGGTCGAAGGTGATCGGTTTTAACAACCATTGGCGAGACTCCTTTGGGATAGGTCGTATGGCGCGTATCTCTGTTGGCGCCATTCTGTTCGTCACGTGAAGTAAGTTTACTGTTTTGACTTCTTGTGGGAAATCCTTTTGTTTCCTGGTGCTTTGCTTGTGGGGTTCGTCGTCGTCCTCACTTGGTGTGTCGAGCCCCTTGCGTTCGGCGTTGAGTTTGCCGGATTGCTTGAAAACCCACCAATCTCTGTGGGTATGGTTCACAGGCTTCCCGGGAGTACTGTGTATTTGACATATCTTGTCCAAGATTTTGTTTAAGTTGGATAGCTCGTCCCTGTTATCCTTGAGAGGCGGCTTTCTCTGATTCTGCCGCGAGCTTTTGAATCCGGCGTTGACCACTGTGCTCTTCGGGCTGTTTCTCTTATTCCGGCGCTGGTCCTTGTTGCGTCAGGGTTTTCTGTTTCCATCCCTAACTTCGGATGTACTTGGGTCGCTGGTGCTACATCTTGCCAACCAGCTGTCCTCTCCTGCACAAAAGCGGGTCATGAGGCTTGTTAATGCGGCCATTGTTCTTGGCTTTTCTTGGCCGAGGTGTCCGGCGAGCCATTCATCTCGAACGTTATGCTTAAAAGCTGCTAGGGCTTCGACGTCCGGACAGTCGACTATCTGATTCTTTTTAGTAAGAAATCTGTTCCAGAATTTCCGGGCTGACTCTCTGGGCTGTTGAGTTATGTGACTGAGATCGTCTGCATCCGGAGGGCGGACATAGGTCCCTTCAAAATTTGCCGGGAAAGCATCCTCAAGCTCTTCCCAACTTCCAATGGTGTTTTCGGGAAGGCTTTTGAGCCAATTCCGGGGTGGCCCTTTAAGCTTGAGGGGTAAGTATTTTATGGCATGGAGGTCATCTCCTCTAGCCATGTGTATGTGGAGGATATAATCCTCGATCCAGACCCCAGGGTCTGTTGTTTCGTCGTACGCCTCTATGTTTACGGGCTTGAATCCCGCTGGAAATTCATGGTCCAGCACCTCATTGGTGAAACATAGGGGGTGTGCGGCACCCCTGTATTTGGGTGTGCCGTGATGTTCGGATATTTGTTGTGTTGCATTGCTTACTAGAGCTTGCTTTCTTGGCCCGTAGATAGATCTGGCTGGGCCATCTTTTTGATGCGGATCCTTTGGTGGATCGCGTGCCGGCTTGTGTGCGTCGCCGCTTGCTGCTCCATGCTGGCCATGCGGTCGTCTATCTGACCGGGTGGCTTTCCTATTTTTTGACTGCGGGGGCTCTAAGGCCTCCTCGTCAAATTCAGGCAGTAGCTTTCGCTTTGGATAGCTTTTTGTGCGGCGACTGTCGCCATATTTGTCTGCGGTGTTGCGTACTTTGCTCCATCTGATTCTGGGTGCATCTTCCGCAGTTTTGATCTTCCGCTTCTGCTTTTTCAGGCTATGCGTAGTAGCGACGAGCCCTTCGTGGAGGTTGTTCTGCTCCATGAGCCTATCCGGCGTAAGGTCGTCCGGGCTGTTGTTTTTTCCGGGGACGGGGTGTTCGGTTTGTTTATCCAAGTTGCCCTATTCGGACTGTTGCTCGAAGGCACGTTCGTCATCCGCCGGCTCGTCCTGCTCTATGGCTGGGTCTGTATGGCTGCTGTCTCTGTCGAGGTGGGGCTTGGAGCGGCGCTTACGTTGCCGCTTTGATTGCTTTTCGATTGAACGATCCCTCATTGCATCCCTATGTTCCTCGTCGTCGCTTCCTTTGGGTGTGTCCACCATGTATACATCATGAGATGAGGTGGCTGTCCAGTGCCTTATAGGCGTTGGTTCATGTTCATCTCCTACATCGTCGTACATACCGTCGATGTCTTTGGAGTCGAAGTCGAGCACGTCGTTTAAATTATCGACAGTGGCTACGAAGTGGGTGGTGGGTGGGCTTTGAATTTCTTCATCATCCGCATCCCAACCTTGTTGACCATAGTCCGGCCAGGGCTCTCCTGATAAAGAGAGAGACTTTAGTGAATTCAGAATATCGCCGAAGGGCGAGTGCTGAAAGATGTCCGCGGCGGTGAACTCCATGATCGGCGCCCAATCGGGTTCGATCGGTAGGGGCGCGGAGGGCTCGGAGTCTGGAGAGGAGTCCGACTCCTTGGAGTCACGGGCTTCGTAGAGAATAGGGCTGGTGTTCGGCTCGATTGCCGTAGAGATTACAGCCCCCAAGGCGGTGTCCAACCACCCATCCTCGATTGGCGTAGTTGGCTCCGAATTAAGGGTCGAAGCTGATGCGGGTGCGGCCTCCAGGGCACTGTTCAGCGGCAGAGCTAGATCATGCCCATCGTGACAGTGCGGCGCGCTCGGCTGTGGCTCGAATCCGTCGAAGATCAAGTCTCCGCAGAGGTCCGCTGTGTAGTTTAAACTTCCAAATCTGACCTGACGGCCAGGGGCGTAGCTTTCGATCTACTCTAGATGGCCAAGCGAATTGACCCGCAGTACAAAGCCGCCAAATACGAAGATCTGTCCGGGGAGAAAAGTCTCACCCTAGATCGCATCGTCGTTGATGATCGGAGGAGCAATCGGGCCTAAAAGTGACGACACAAAGGAACTCTCAATGAAAGCACCAATGTCGGTGTCAAAACCGGCGGATCTCGGGTAGGGGGTCCTGAACTGTGCGTCTAGGCGGATGGTAACAGGAGGCAGGGGACACGATGTTTTACCCAGGTTCGGGCCCTCTTGATGGAGGTAAAACCCTACGTCCTCCTTGATTAATATTGATGATATGGGTAGTACAAGAGTAGATCTACCACGAGATCAAGGAGGCTAAACCCTAGAAGCTAGCCTATGGTATGATTGTTTTTCGTCCTATGGACTAAAACCCTCCAGTTTATATAGACACCGGAGAGGGCTAGGGTTACACAGAGTCGGTTACAATGGTAGGAGATCTACATATCCGTATCGCCAAGCTTGCCTTCCACGCCAAGGAAAGTCCCTTCCGGACACGGGACGAAGTCTTCAATCTTGTATCTTCATAGTCAAGGAGTCCGGCCGAAGGTATAGTCCGGCTATCCGGACACCCCCTAATCCAGGACTCCCTCAGCGGGTTACCTAAGAAGCCCAATATGCAGTCAAGATGATAGTTTATTAAACATATAAAAAGCCCAAGGGCCTCGGGCCGGCTTAAAGCCCGTTATTGTAAACCGCCATATGGACAACAAATACTTGTACGGAAAGGCATGTAAAGAAAGTCACCGAGCCGGACACGATTATGAGCCGACCGGGACTCCGTAGGCCACCTGGTGTCGACCCGTGTATATAAGGGGACGACCCGGTGGTGGTTTAGGGCAAGAAACAACAAAATCGATAACCAAGCCGGCGAGTTGAGCCTCTTGGAGATCGAAACCCTATCAATACCAAACCCAACTAGATGTAGGCTTTTACCTTCATCGTAAGGGGCCGAACTAGTATAAAAACTCTCTCATGTCCTTTGTCCCGACTAACCCCTTTAAGCTTCCTAGTGCGATGGCCCTACGACTAAGTCCTTGCTCTAGGACATCTGCCGTGACAATTCCACGACAAGGATGGTAATCATGTGGAAAGTGGTATTGTGATGTGATTTATTGGCCTAAGAAATCACATTATACGGGTTATTGGCCTAATAGGCTCTCTTTGACTGTAAATTCAATAAGCATGTCCAAAGATGGTTTTGTTTTATTAGTTTCATGAAAACTGTTGGAGTTTAAATAGCATCGATGTTTGGCACAGAGTGAGATTAACAAAACACTAAATTGAAGATCAGTTTTTCTATTTTTCAGAAATGTCTAATGTAAACCAATTTTCTGGGTGCTTTCCATTGGGTATGTACAAAATATTTTTATTCCCAGTTTCTGGTTTTTATGTGCATAGCAGGTTCAGAACAAATTTCACAAAAACATAAACTTTGTCATGTTTCTCATTGTCATCCATCCAAGAGACCTTCTCCTGTTCCTTGTACCTAAGCTCTCCCCCCTCTTTGTGAAGTCCACATAACCCCCCAAAGTTTCACTAATCGGACACTTAACCCCCTAAACTACAAAACCGGGTATTTGGCTCCCTAATGTTTACAAAACCAGTCATATCACCCCCTCACTCTGTTACAAGTGGTTTCAGTAGGTGGTTTTTGCCACACGGTTGAAAATACACTACACTGGAACTGCCAAAGGAGAAAAATCAAACAACCAAATATGGAAGCACGGAAACAGTTTAAGCCTGGAGGCAGTTTAAGCATGGAAGCTCAAACAATGCATGCATGCACATGTGGGCATGCGTCCAACTGCTATTCCTACGCAGTCTAAGCCTCCAGGCAGAGGCAGACTGACACCCTCAGGAAATCCGACATCTCTATGGCTCTAGCAATGGCGCGAGCTCGACAACTTTGTCCTTGCCCCGTTGGTTCATATGTATAATGTGCCGGCCCTATGAACGAGGGTGCACCGCACCTGAAGTCCGCGTCGCTGAGTGACATGCCCATCTAGCTAAAAGGGGATATGTGCGTGCGGAGATGTTGCAAGTCAGCCTGTCCATAACGTCAACGAGTCATTGCAAGTAGCATAGTCGGTCCCCGGCTAGTCGCTGCACTATAGCAGATTGGGCTGGAAATCACTTCTCCAACGGTGGCCGCCGTCGATGTGTGGATGACCACATTGCCAGAGCAACCCGGCCGGCGGGTGCATCTGCTATCCTGAGGTGCGTACATGTCGATCATGGGCCCATGGAGTAGAGCCTTGTGTCCACACCCGGCGGCAGTACCTGCTCGCGGCACACCACCCAGTAGTGCCTGACGGCTATTTGTGCTCCTGTTTTGGATTCTTTTGATGGCGGCAGGACGAGCAGTAGTTGGAGTGGTTCATGTCACTGGCGCGTAGCAGGCGGAATTAGGGTTTGGACCCGACGCAAAGACGTGTGCAGGTTCCTGGCATGCATGGTTGCGCCAAGTTAGACGTTAGTGCAATGGCGTCGCCGGAATTGGGCGTGGCAAGAGCTCCACAAGTTCTTCATATCCATGGACGATAGCAAGACGAAGGCCCTCTCCGGAGCTGGACCCAACAAGCAACGAAGCCAGGGCGGCCATGGCGCTATGCTCTCGAGGTGCGTGGCCATGGGCTGAGTGGATGGACACAAGCAACGGGGATGGAAAGGGAGCGAGAGGGAGTTGCAGCATGAGATGGAGGTGGGGATTCCAAAGGATGCACTATTTGCTCGGCCCTTGGGTCGGCGATGCGCCCCGGGAGAAGCATGCTGGTTGTAGCCCAACACGTGGACAAAACACAAAACCACTCTTAAAACCATCTCCAAAGCTCCCCGGGGGTGTTTTGAATGGTATTGTAAAATTCAGGGGGTGGAATACCCGGTTTTAAAGTTCAGGGGGTTATGTAGTCGTTCTGTGAAATCTCAGGGGGTTATGTGGACTTGTTTCCAATTTGAGAGGCTTGTTTTGTTCTTCCAGAGAAATACAACTGCTTGTCTCTATTTACCCATTTGTTATAAAAAACAACACTTATGTCTACTTATTCCTTAATACTCTGCTCTTACTTTATCCTAAGTTTTTCTTTCCCAGTTTTATGTGTGTATGTGTGTGTGTGTAGCGACCAGACCTCAGACGGTCCAATCTCTGTGCTCAGGTGTCATCCCTGGATCAGTAATGCTGACACCACACAGTACTTGAAGGATTTATAACAGAGTAGCAATCACACACTTATTACATCGAGAGTCTCAAAAGAGAACTTATTACAATAATAATGGATTAAGGCCATCTAATAAGGATAATAGCGGAAGGCTTGAAAGATAAGTGAGTCCATCAACTCCAACGACATCACTGAGTATAGAACCACGACATAAAAGCACCTTACTCATCGTCTGAAAAGTCCGCAACATGAACGTTCCAGCCCGAAACGGGCCAGCACATGGAATATGCTGGCAATGTAACACACAGAGAGCAAAGAAAGAAAATAGGCTATACTATATGCATATTTGGCAGGTGGAAAGCTCTATGGTTACAGTTTTGCGTAAAGCCAATTTTTCCCTACTACAAAGGAATAAATTTTATTTAATTATCATGGTAGTTGTTAAACATTGAGAATGGTTGACAGCATTCTCAATCCCAATTAAGCATCATCATTAAGAACCAACAAATTAATTAGAGTAGCATGATGAGATTTACATGATAATCCAAGTACTAGATACTCAAGATGTCCATAACTGGGGACACGGCTAACCATGATTAGTTTATACACTCTGCAGAGGTTTGCGCACTTTTCCCCACAAGACTCGATCTCCTCCGTTGGTTTTCTCGCACTGCATGGTGTTTGAGAAACGGATGACCGAGACATAGTCTTTCAAAAGTGCTAGCACCTTACGATGGGTAGACCGTACACCTACATCCCCTACATCTGCTAGTCTACCACTGTAAGAGTTCGCACGACTTAGTTAACTATGCTAGAGCCCATAGTAGCTTGTGGCTGCACGCGGAAGTTTCTAGCATGAATAATCTCATGATCCTTTTGAGCCTGGGTGGCGGTCCGAAGAAAAACAGGCAATCACTGGAATACCCAGGTGCCTCAATCCACCCAGATGTGTGTTTAAGTTGCCACCTTAGATAAACCATTAATTTTAACAAACTCACATCTATCATGGATTTCACTCACCCAATCCACGTCTACTAGCATAGCATGGCAAAATAAGCAAACGTAGAAGTAACTCCCAAAGGTTTGATAATAACATGTAATAGGTACTACCTCATCTACTTCCCAAACCCACAATTTAATTAGGTCCTAGTCAATGCAATGTGTGAGGATTGATCTAATGCAATAAAACTGGGTAGTAGGAAGGTATGATCAAAGTGTTACTTGCCTTGCTGATGATCCGCAAAACCTAGCGATTCGAAGTAACAAGCGGCGCACTCCGGGTATTCTATCACAAACAAACAAGCATACAACAAGTACTCATCTAATGCACAAGTAAAACTCGAATAAGAGATCTAACCAGATAGTTCAATTTAAGAACTCCGGTTGGCAAAAAGAATCAAATCGAACGAAGCAACGAAAGACAAATGGCAAAAAGAAACAGGCTTCGTTTACTATTCTGGATCTAGGTCAAATTTTACTGAGGCAAAAACTTGTTTGAGTTGGTTAAATGGAAAGAGAGTTTCGAGATGAAAATCCAGGCGCTTGAATCGCCTGATTCCGACAAACGAGCGAAAAGTTAAACTAAAACGAACATCGGATCAGAAATCACGATCAGAAAATCGCGGAGTTAATCCGAGAAAAAGAAAAACGACGAACAGGTTAACGAACGAACGTTCATTAACAGGAACTAAACGATGAACGTGTTTGTTAAAATGAACGGACGAGCGAACGCTCGCTAAATAAATAAACCAGAGAAAAACCAATCTATAAAAAATGAAAACTAGGGTTTTCAAAAAAAACCGAAACGACTTTTCTCAAAAAAAAACCGGGGCGGCGGCTACCTCGGCTCGGGGCTCCAGCGAGGCTCCGGCAGGGCTCCGGCAGGCGACGGGTGGTGCGGGGCGGCAGCTCCGACGCG
>NC_041382.1:200545479-200576836 GCF_002162155.2 Triticum dicoccoides
GGCACGACGGCGTGCGGCGGCGGCGCTGGAGGCGTGGGAGGCGGCGGCGGGTGTGGGGCTGTAGGGGGGGTTATAAAGGGGGGAGGCGGCGACTTGGGGGAGGGGTCGGCCTCGGGAGGCGGGTCCTCCCCGGACTCGGGCGACGGCGGCGGTCGGGACTCCTGTCCCGATCCGGCGGGAGGCGGCGACAGCTGGCTGGGCCGGCCTGCTCGGCTGGGCCCTTGGCCCTGTCGGGCGCGGGGTCTCTCTCTTTTTTTAAACAATTTCGCCACGACTAAAAAAATTCTAGAAAAATAAATAAAATGCTAAAAATGCCAAAACGAATTTTCACCGTCTAAATAAAAAATTTAGAACAGGATGAACATTTTCTGGGCCCTAAATGCAATTTTTTAAAACGTGCAATTTTTCCTAAATTCAAATAAAATAGCAAATAAAACCAAAATAAAATCTTATTTGATTTTTTATTAAATCCCCAATATTTCTATATTTTGGGAAAGTCATTTTATTCCCACTCTCATAATTTTTTTATAGTAGAAATAATTGAAGATAAAATAAATAAAATCAAATGATCCTATTTTTAAAATTTGAGAAAACTCAAATATGAAAATAACGAAATCCCTAACTCTCTCCGAGGGTCCTTGAGTTGGTGAAATTTCTAGGATCAACCAAATGCGATAAAATATGATATGCAATGATGATCTATTGTATAACATTCCAAATTGAAAATTTGGGATGTTACAAACCTACCCCCCTTAAGATGAATCTCGCCCTCGAGATTCGGGTTGGCTAGAAAATAGGTGAGGGTGGTCCTTCAACAGATCTTCCTCTCGTTCCCAGGTGGCTTCATCTTCTGTGTGGTGGCTCCACTGAACTTTGCAAAACTTGATAACTTTGCTGCGGGTGACTCGGCTGGCATACTCAAGAATCTTGACTGGTTTCTCCTCATAGGTCAAATCACTGTCCAATTGAATCGCTTCCAGCGGCACTGTGTCTCTCAGCGGTATGTCAGCCATCTCTGCGTGGCACTTCTTCAACTGGGAAACATGGAACACATCGTGAACTCCTGACAATCCTTCGGGCAATTCCAACTTATAAGCTACTTCTCCGATACGTTCCAAAACCTTGTATGGTCCTATAAAACGGGGCGCTAACTTTCCCTTAACTCCAAAGTGCTTAACTCCTCGAAGTGGAGATACTCGAAGATAAACTCGGTCTCCGACTTTGTAAACTGTCTCCTTGCATTTTGAGTCTGCATAGCTCTTCTGCCTGCACTGGGCTACCTTGAGCCTATCGTGAATCAATTTTACTTTCTGTTCAGACTCCTTAATCAGATCCGGTCCAAACAACTAGCGGTCTCCAACTTCATCCCACGACAATGGGGTCCTGCACCTCCTTCCATACAGAGCTTCGAAAGGGGCCATCTTCAAACTAGATTGATAACTGTTGTTATAGGAGAACTCTGCGTATGGCAAATTCTCTTCCCAACTAGATCCGTAATCTAGCGCACAAGCTCTCAGCATATCCTCCAAAATCTGATTGACTCTCTCGGTCTGTCCATCTGTCTACGGATGGAAAGCTGTACTGAATTCTAGCCTGGTACCCAGGGTTTCATGCAACTGATTCCAGAACTTTGAGGTAAACTGGGTTCCTCTGTCTGATAGAATGCTCCTTGGAACTCCATGCAGACATACGATTCTGGTCATGTATATCTTTGCCAACTTTGCACTGGTATAGGTAGTCTTCACTGGGATGAAATGATCTACCTTGGTCAAACGGTCGACTACAACCCATATCGAGTCATAGCCTGAACGAGTTCTGGGAAATCCGGTGATAAAATCCATGCCTAACTTATCCCACTTCCATTCGGGTATCGACAATGGCTGTAGCAATCATGCTGGCTTTTGATATTCCGCCTTTACTCTCTAACATACATCACAAACTGATACATACTCCGCAATATCCTTCTTCATTCCGGTCCACCAGAAAATATCCTTCAAATCCAAATACATCTTGGTATTTCCTGGGTGAATCGAATATGGTGAATCATGGGCCTCTTGCAGAATTAACTTCCTGATCTCCGAATCATTAGGCACATAAACACGGTCTTCAAACCATAAGGTATCGTGCTCATCCTCACGAAATCCTTTAGCTTTTCCTTTGCTCATTTTCTCCTTAATAGAGGCAATCTCCTTGTCATTCTTCTAGGCTTCTCTGATCTTATCCATCAACGTAGACTGAATCTCCAATGCTGCTACATAGCCTCTCGGAACTATTTCCAAACATAGCTCACGAAGATTTTTGGCTAACTCCCTTGGTAAATCTCCTGTCATTAAGGTGTTGACATGACTTTTACGGCTCAACGCGTCAGCTACTACGTTAGCCTTTCCAGGGTGATAATGCAATCTCATATCATAATCCTTGATGAGTTCCAACCATCTCTTTTGTCTGAGATTCAACTCCTTCTACGTGAAAATGTACTTCAAACTCTTGTGGTCTGTGTACACCTCACAATGGTTTCCAATGAGAAAATGTCTCCAAGTCTTCAATGCATGCACTACGGCTGCTAACTCCAAATCATGTGTAGCATAATTCAACTCATGAGGCTTGAGCTGTCGTGAGGCATATGAGACAACTCTTCCTTCCTGCATAAGCACTGCTCCAAGTCCTCGACATGAAGTGTCGCAATACACCTCATAATCCTTGGTCTGATCTGGCAAAATCAACATTGGTGATGTAACCAAATGTTTCTTCAACTCCTGGAAACTAGCCTCACATTCCTCAGTCCATATGAACTTGGTATCCTTCTTCAGCAACTCTGTCATAGGTTTTGCAATCTTAGAGAAATTTTCAATAAATCTCCGGTAGTATCCTGCAAGTCCAAGAAAACTCCGGATCTCTCCAACTGTTGTTGGCGCTTCCCAATTTGTCACAGTGTCAACCTTGGTGGGATCCACTGCTATACCTTCTCTAGATATAACGTGTCCGAGAAATCCAACTTCCTTCAACCAAAACACACATTTGCTAAATTTGGCATATAACTGATGTTCTCTGAGCTTACCAAGTACCAAACGCAAATGCTCCTTATGCTCCTCTTCATTCTTCGAGTAAACCAGGATATCATCAATGAACACTACGACGAACTTATCCAAAAACTCCATAAACACTTTGTTCATCATGTTCATAAAATATGCAGGTGCGTTAGTCAGACCAAATGACATAACGGTATACTCGTACAATCTATACCTGGTGGTAAAAGCCATTTTAGGAATATCCTGTTCTCGAATCTTCAACTGATGGTATCCTGATCGCAGGTCGATCTTGGAAAATACCTTAGCTCCTTGCAACCGATCAAACAGATCATTGATCATCGGTAGTGGGTACTTGTTCTTGATGGTTACTTCATTCAATCCTCGATAATCAACGACCATCCTTAACGATCCATCCTTCTTCTCCACTAGAAGTACTGGCGATCCCCAAGGTGAAGAACTTGGGCGAATATAACCTTTATCCAGTAACTCCTTAATATGCTTCTTAATCTCCACCAAATCCTTTGCGGGCATCCTATATGGTCTCTTAGATATTGGCCCTGTGCCTGGCAAAAGCTCAATCAAAAACTCAATATCTCTATCCGGTGGCATGCCTGGCAACTCTTCTGGAAAAACATCAGGGAAATCCTTCACTACTGGTACTTCCTCTTGCACAACTCCTGTTAGGCAATTTACTTGAGTCCTTTTCGGCACATGCCGGGATACATACTTGATCCTTCTTCCTTCTGGGGTGGTAAGCAAAATTGACTTACTGGCACATTCAATGTTCCCTTCATACTTCGATAACCAATCCATGCCTAATATCACATCCAATTCTTGAGATTCCAATACTATTAGGTCTGAGGGAAAAACATAGTTACCAATCCTTAATGGTAACCGATCACACCATAGACTAGCCATATACTCTGCTCCAGGCGAGGTTACTAACATGGGTGACCTAAGGGCTTGGGTTGGCAGTTTATACTTATCCACAAATCCCCTTGATATGTATGAATGCGATGCACCAGTATCAAAAAGAACGAGTGTAGTAAATGACTTAACCAAAACTTACCTATTACTGCATCAGGCTGGGCTTCAACTTCCTCCACATTTATGTGGTTCACCTGTCCCCTATTGAAAGGGTTCGGCTTCTTCCCAGAGCTTTCATTACCATTTACATTTTGGGCTTCGGGACATTCATTGGCATAATGTCCGGTCTTCTGGCACTTAAAGCAAGTGACTTGGCTCAGGTCTCTCTTGGCTGGGGTTGATGGGTTGGTGCGATCCTGGCCGTTACCTCCTCCATTCCCATTACCATTCTTGGTGCCATTGTGATTGTGCGAGCTACCTCCTCCATGGGTATGCTAAAAATGTCCTCCCGGCCTAGGGGTAAATGGTGGCTTCTGCTGAGCTCCAGAATTGTACTTCCCTTGTCCATACTTCCTCTCGCGGTTCTCAATTTGCTGCTGCTTCCCTTCAATCATGAGAGCACGATCTACCAACTCCTGGTAGTTGTTGAAGGTGGCTACCATCAACTGCATGCTCAACTCGTCATTCAGTCCTTCTAGAAACTTCTCTTGCTTAGCTACGTCCGTAGCAACGTCATCTGGGGCATAACGTGCTAGCTTACTAAAGTCCTCCACATACTGGCCAACTGTCCGTCCTCCTTGGTGCAAGTTGTGAAACTCTCGCTTCTTTAGGGCCATAGCTCCTGCTGAAACATGGGCAGTACGGAAAGCCTGCTGGAACTGGTCCCATGTGACAGTGTCGACAGGGAAAGTGGCTGTGAAATTCTCCCACCATGATGCTGCGGGTCCTTCAAGCTGGTGTGCGGCAAACTTCACCTTTTCCGCATCTGTGCATCCTGCCATGGTCAACTCCCTTGCTGTCTTGCGGAGCCAATCATCTGCTACTATCGGCTCGGTGCTAATGGAGAACACCGGCGGATTCAGCCTAAGAAAACGGGCTAAGTGATCAACAGGTGGTGCTGGTGGTGGTGGGTTGTTGTTGTTCCCCTGATTCTGATTCTGGACTAGCAACTGCATCAATGTGTTCTGCTGCTGGATCAACTGGGTGAGCTTCGGTGGGAAGGTAAATCCGGGGTCACGTCTTGGAGGCATCTGAGGGTTCAGAAAAGATGAGATTTAAGAGTAGAGAGGGGTCTAGAGAGAAACACTACCCATATGCACATGAGGCAAAAGCAAACAATTCACTTCATTCAATCAAACAAAGGGCATACAATCGATCTAACTATCGCAAATGTGCTCGGACTACTATAATTACATGGTGGACTACTACTACTGTTGGGGTGGTCTTCTAGAAATATTCTTCGGTTGCAGACTCCATGATATCTGCTCCAGCTTCATCAACATAGTCATCATCGCTATCATCTGGATCCGAGTCGGTGTCGTCGATGATGATGTAGTCTTCCGGGCGAATCTCCTTGGGTTCTTCGTCTTCTTCTATTAGCATAGGGCCTCCCATAAATATTCCGATCTTCATTGTTAGGTCGGCATTCTTATCCACTAGTACTTCGATTTCCTCTTCATAATCTTCACGTGTAGCTTTGAGTTCTTCCTCCAGTTCCTTGATTCTTGTCCTCGCCTTCTTCAGATCTATCATGTCGGCGCACATCTGGTTCTCCTGACTTTGAATGTGCTGGTTTAACTCCTGGACAAAAGCTGCAATTGATCTATCCTTCCTGGTGCTGATCATATCCCAGTGCTCATCTCGGTGCCCACAAATCTGGTAGATAGTATCCTTGAGATAATTGTGGTAAACTTCTCCAATGCGTCCCATGGCGATGTGAGCTGCCATGCTCTTTCCTAGACTCCAGGTTGGTGCATCAAAAGAAAACTCTATGGGCTTAGTGACTGGCATGAACATCCTTCCTGGAATTTGAACTTGAATCATCCAGCGTTCTTCTTCATGTAATGTGGCGTTGTAGGTTCCGGTGAAGCTTGGTACTCCTATGTTCAGGTATCTTGTGACTTCCTTCAAATGATGTCCAAAGGGTGTATCTTCATCCGATTGTGTGAACTTGTTCCTTGCATCCGCCATCCGAAAAGAGTAGAAAAGATGAGAGGTCAGAATGAGAAGAGTGAGTAGTGATCTAGGGCTTTAGCTTAGTGGTCGTGTCCTACAGTCAGCGTGTGCTCTGATACCATCTTGTAGCGACCAGACCTCAACCGGTCCAACCTCTGTGCTCAGGTGTCATCCCTGGATCAGTAACGCTGACACCACATAGTACTTGAAGGATTTATAACAGAGTAGCAATCACACACTTATTACATCGAGAGTCTCAAAAGAGAACTTATTACAATAATAATGGCTTAAGGCCATCTAATAACGATAACAGCGGAAGGCTTGAAAGATAAGTGAGTCCATCAACTCCAACGGCATCACTGAGTATAGAACCACGACCTAAAAGCACCTTACTCATCGTCTGAAAAGTCTGCAACATGAACGTTGCAGCCCGGAACGGGTCAGCATATGGAATATGCTGGCAATGTGACACACAGAGAGCAAATAAAGAAAATAGGCTATACTATATGCATATTTGGCCGGTGGAAAGCTCTACGGTTACAGTTTTGCGTAAAGCCAATTTTTCCCTACTGCAAAGGAATATATTTTATTTAACTATCATGGTAGTTGTTAAACATTGAGAATGGTTGACAACATTCTCAATCCCAATTAAGCATCATCATTAAGAACCAACAAATTAATTAGAGTAGCATGATGAGATTCACATGATAATCCAAGTACTAGATACCCGAGATGTCCATAATCGGGGACACGGCTAACCATGATTAGTTTATACACTCTGCAGAGGTTTGTGCACTTTTCCCCACAAGACTCGATCTCCTCTGTTGGTTTTCTCGCACTGCTTGGTGTTTGAGAAACGGATGACCGAGACATAGTCTTTCAGAAGCGCTAGCACCTTACGATGGGTAGACCGTACACCTACATCCCCTACATCTGCTAGTCTACCACTGTAAGAGTTCGCACAACTTAGTCAACTATGCTAGAGCCCATAGTAGTTTGTGGCTGCACACAGAAGTTTCTAGCATGAATAATCTCATGATCCCTTTGAGCCTGGGTGGCGGTCCGAAGAAAAACAGGCAATCGCTGGAATACCCAGGTGCCTCAATCCACCTAGATGTGTGTTTAAGTTGCCACCTTAGATAAACCATTAATTTTAACAAACTCACATCTGTTATGGATTTCACTCACCCAATCCACGTCTACTAGCATAGCATGGCAAAATAAGCAAACGTAGAAGTAACTCCCAAAGGTTTGATAATAACATGTAATAGGTACTACCTCATCTACTTCCCAAACCCACAATTTAATTAGATCCTAGTCAATGCAATGTGTGAGGATTGATCTATTGCGATAAAACTGGGTAGTAGGAAGGTATGATCAAAGTGTTACTTGCCTTGCTGATGATCCGCAAAACCTAGCGTTTCAAAGTAACAAGCGGCGCACTCCGGGTGCTCTATCGCAAACAAACAAGCATACAATAAGTACTCATCTAATGCACAGGTAAAACTCGAATAAGAGATCTAACCAGATAGTTCAATTTAAGAACTCCGGTTGGCAAAAAGAATCAAATCGAACGAAGCAACGAAAGATAAACGGAAAAAGAAACAGGCTTCATTTACTATTCTGGATCTAGGTTAAATTTTACTAAGGCAAAAACTTGTTTGAGTTGGTTAAACGGAAAGAGGGTTTCGAGACGAAACTCCAGGCGCTTGAATCGCCTGATTCTAACAAACGAGCGAAAAGTTAAACTAAAACGAACATCGGATCAGAAATTGCGATCAGAAAATCGCGGAGTTAATCCGAGAAAAAGAAAAACGACGAACAGGTTAATGAATGAACGTTCGTTAACAGGAACTAAACAATGATCGCGTTCGTTAAAACGAACGAACGAGCGAATTCTCGCTAAATAAATAAACCGGAGAAAAACCGATCTATAAAAAACGAAAACTAGGGTTTAAAAAAAACCGAAACGACTTTTCTCAAAAAAAACCGGGGCGGAGGCTAGCGCGGCTCGGGGATCCGGCGGGCGGCGGGTGGTGCGGGGCGGCAGCTCCGACGCGGCGGCGGGGCGGCGGCTGCGGCAGCGACGCGGGCGGCGTGCGGCGGCGGCGCTGGAGGCGTGGGAGGCGGCGGCGGGTGTGGGGCTGCAGGGGGGCGGCGGCGGGGTTATAAAGGGGAGGGGAGGCGACGACTTGGGGGAGGGGTCGGCCTCGGGAGGCGGGTCCTCCCTGGACTCGGGCGACGATGGCGGTCGGGACTCCTGTCCCGACCCGGCGGGAGGCGGCGTCGGCTGGCTGGGCCGGCCTGCTCGGCTGGGCCCTTGGCCTAGTCGGGCGCGGGGTCTCTTTTTTTTAAAACAATTTCGCTGCGACTAAAAAAATTCTAGAAAAATAAATTAAATTCTAAAAATGCCAAAACAATTTTTCACCGTCTAAATAAAAAATTTAGAACATGATGAACATTTTCTTGGCCCTAAATGCAATTTTTGAAAACGTGCAATTTTTACTAAATTCAAATAAAATAGCAAATAAAACCAAAATAAAATCTTATTTGATTTTTTATTAAATCCCCAATATTTCTATATTTTGGGGAAGTCATTTTATTCCCACTCTCATAATTTTTTTATAGTAGAAATAATTGAAGATAAAATAAATAAAATCAAATGATCCTATTTTCAAAATTTGAGAAAACTCAAATATGAAAATAACGAAATCCCCAACTCTCTCCGAGGGTCCTTGAGTTGCGTGAAATTTCTAGGATCAACCAAATGCGATAAAATATGATATGCAATGATGATCTATTGTATAACATTCCAAATTGAAAATTTGGGATGTTACAGTGTGTGTGTGTGTGGGGGGGGGGTCTACACTCTCCCACGAGATAAGTGTGAATGCAATGGATATTGACTGTGGCTGTTCGGATAAAAATTCGGTGCTTACATGCTTGTCGAAATTTAGTTCTGTAAAAGACAAATATTGCTATGATGCAATGATCACTGAGGAGTAGGATAGTTATAGAATTCTTCCTCAGTTTTCATTGAGCAAAGATTGGATGTGTCTGTTGCCGTAATTACCTCTCTAGATTTTTCTTATACTGAGAAATATTAGAATTTATAATCACTATTGTACACGGTCATTAATCTGTGCAAAGTTTTATCTCTTTCGTACAGCCAAAGCTCATGTGCAATTCATCCTTGTTAAATTGGAAATTCCCATTGAATCCATCCTGGGTCGTTCTATCTTCTTTTCCATAAGTGTTTTATGCTGGTGACAACTTTACGGTTCAGTATATAATTGCAAAGTAGTTTATGGTTCAATGTTTTTGTATCACATATGCAAATTTATCATTTTTTGGTTGTTTGTTGCTTCTTGCAGCACCCCGAGTACATATGTGAGGCTATGGGAGTACTTTTTCATGTGATGATGGGAGGAACGAATTGTACCATGTGAACAATCGCTGGTTGTTTTGAAGGTTTCTTCCCAGAGTGGCATATTAATTATTTGGTCCTGCACACCCTAATTAGGATTGGTATCTCATTTTTTGTTCACCATTTAGATATACATTTTTTGCTTGGCCTGCTGTATTTTCTTGAAGTAAACACTTTATTAGCTCTTTTACAGTTAAAAATGCATGCTTACAATATATAGCTGCTAATTTGATGCTCCAATCTTTAATTTGCTAATATGATATTCAACTATACTTTCAGGAATAAGCTGGTCAATGCAGGAAAATCCGAAAGAAAGCGACTAAAATCAACATTTGAAGGTACATCCTGTATTATGTTACTACAGAAATTGACATTGTGGTATGTTATTGGGAATCATGAGTTTCCTGATAATGAGACCCATTAGTAAGAATTTGTTTAGACAGAAGTTCCTATATAGATGTGATGTACTGGTGTTTTGATCCATTGTCTCACCCATACTTCACCTATTTGGGTTATTTAGCTCGAGCAATTTGCAGAATCTTACACTTCAATAAGTACAACAATATTAATTTTTGGAGTAGTAGAGTAGTCATATATAGGTATATAAAGTTAGTCATGATCACACCTATATGTTGTGTGGGTTCGGCATATCCTAATTACCGAAGCATAAAATCAGTGCCATGAAAGATTAATTTGAGAAAATTTAATCTAGCATTTCTTTCATATGAACTTAAGGGGAAGGCGCTTATTTCACAGGCTAAGGTTTCTGTTGGTTTCTTCTTCTTTTTGCCCTTCAGTTCATCGAAAAATGAAGAGGATCATGCCTTTCTGTTGGAATTGCTTTTCTAGTTTAAGCAATCATTCAGGTTATTGAAACACTCTCATGCCTCTTTTCTTCGGTCATTACTAATGATGAGTGTCGTGTGTCTGATACGGTTTCATGAGAGTAATTACCAGTAGTGAGAGCTTTCAGATTAGGGATTACGAATATGAAGTAGATGTGCCTTATATATAGACGCCTAACAATTAAAAAACTAATACTTATCTCTAATCATCCTTACATGCATACATGCATGCGAGCTATCTCTGTTTTCAGACCCTCTCTCTGTTACATATTTCCATGAAAAAACAAAAGTAAAAGGGAAAACTCACTTTGGGTTCATATGGTGCAGACTAGCAAGCGATTGTTAATGAAAGGTTTGATTGCAGGTATACTGAAATCAAGGTCTTTTATCTAACTGGTTGGTTAACTACTTTTCAGGTCTACGCCTTTAACTAAAATTAAGCATTTAATTATTGTTCTGTTGTGTTATTGATTTCACCGCTTTTATGTCAGCCGATTAGTTCTGAAGGATTCCACAACGGCTAATTTAGATTATGCAATTTTCGACCAAAAATAATTATTGACATGTATATTTATCAAGATCTTTTATCTAATTGGTTGGATAACTACTTTTCAGCTTCAACATTTGGCTCATTCTTGTTTTTGGTAATGTTTTCTTGATAGTGGAGCAGTCATGGACCTGTTATAGAGATCTTGGTGAAAAACTTGTCACTGCAATTTAGACAAATGGGTGTTGAGATTGAAGTTTCTGCTTTTGTTGACTTTCTGATAAATTACAAAAACATCGACAAGATAAAGTTATGCTTCATTGCTGTCCGATGTATCATGTTTTTCATGGTAAAGGAATGGCAATTTATATGTGTGTAGGTTATGTGGGAGCCTTTTATAGAGTCCTCATGTTTTCAGTTAAATATACCTCGAAAATGTGTTATTCATGCACTGGATATATCTCCCAGTACTGTGGTGTCGCTAAATTCAAGCAAGCAGCTTAATGTTAACATATCAGAGCCCTTCATCGAGATACATCATCTTGGCATACTGTATTTTTCAAACTTGTCAAGAGATAAATTATTATTCTGTCCTATCTTCAAGTGATTAACATTATAGTTTTCTGCTGCCACTGTCATCTTGATTAATGTGATTCAGGAATCAGGGCAGTGATCTGCAGATAGAATGTAGCTATATATCTTATCTCGAGGAGCATCACACCTATTTAGCTTAGAAGTTTTTTCTTACATTGAACACAGCAGTGTGTGATAATTCGAGACAAGGGGATTGATGATGACACAGACTCAGTCTTAGGGCTTGGCTTCTTACCGGTGGAGAGCTCCTCCATGTTTAAAATAACATGTTTTAGTTCTGATTACAGCCATATAGGTATTCATGTATAAGATTGTTTGCTTTCAGTTCTGGTTAAATCATCTTGGATGATCAATCAAATTTCCAGTGATGATACTCTAGCCTTCATCGAGGTACATGATCTTGGCATACTGTATTTTTCAAACTTGTCAAGAGATAAATTATTGTTCTGTCCTATCTTCAAGTGATTAACATTATAGTTTTCTGCTGCCACTGTCATCTTGATTAATGTGATTCAGGAATCATGGCATTGGTCTGTAGATAGAATGTAGCTATATATCTTATCTCGAGGAGCATCACACCTATTTAGCTTAGAAGTTTTTTTTCTTACTTAAACTCAGCAGTGTGTGATAATTCGAGACAAGGGGATTGATGATGACACAGACTCAGTCTTAGGGCTTGTCTTCTTACCGGTGGAGAGCTCCTCCATGTTTAAAATAGCGTGTTTTAGTTCTGATTACAGCCATGTATAAGATTGTTTGCTTTCAGTTCTGGTTAAATCATCTTGGATGATCAATCAAATTTCCAGTGATGATACTCTAGCGGATCAGGCTTCTAAACCACTATCACTTTCCTGACAGAAGTTGTGCATGTAGTATGTTTTCGGTTTAGCAAAGCTCTTTTTTAGTTAGAGATCAATTTTGAAGACTAACATGTCATATGAATGCCACCTGCTTAGCAAAAGCCTTGATCTTTCCAATTTTGTAGGTTGAGGGAATACTTTGCTACTTCAAAATCTCCAGATAAAAGTTGAAGAATTCATACGATAGTCGATTGGAAACATATATCTAGCAGTTCATTTTTTTCATGCGCACAATGGGATAAATTGATGTAACGCAAGCCTTTACAATTTAGTGCTGCTGTTATAGAATCGGGAGACTTGCTTTGTTACCGTACTTAGAGTTGCCGATTGCTTACTGTAGTAATAGCCAGGAAGGTTTGTAGTCAACTTATCTGCAATTGTAATTAGTCGACTTATGCTGCTTAAATTGTTGTTCTTTGGTTGCGTATATGGCCGATCTAATTGTTGGGAAAATCTTCAGCACATTGTACTATGAAAGCTTTTACCCCGCAGAAAAATAAAAATACGAAAGGTTTTGATTTTTTTTCTTGGGGCTTCTTCGTACAACTTTTACTATTGTATTCACTATAGTTTTCCTGTATTGAACTGATTTTCTGCTTGCATTGTAGATATCATGTCTTAGAGAAGGAAGTTTTGTATGTTAGTTGACTCTCTTCTCCGATTCAGATTCACAGTTAAATACCCCAACTTCTTTTTTTCAGCCCTTGACATTTTCTCCTACTTGCTAATGCAGGATGGAAAACTGCCTGTTACATGTTGTCTTCAGAACCTGTGCTGAAAGGCGTTTCTTTGTTTGGAAAGTGTCCAATTTTGCAAAACTTTTGGCTGTGTCGAATAGTTTTCAAGTTGTTTCAGTGACATCAGTTCTGCTAAGAGGTTTTAAATGTGAACCTAAATACCTGTTACCATAAGTGACCAAACTTGTGGTGCTGTGCAATGTTCACCTAACTTAAAACAGATTGTGCCCTGTCTTTTAATTTACCATCCATCCGTCAAGTGAGCTCAAACATAAATTCTGAACATTCAGACAACCAACCAAGATGCAGGTGCATTAGAGCATGGAAAAGGCAAAGCTCCCAAAGAGTAATTGATATTTCCTCCACCGATGATGACGAAAACAACTGAAAAAGTCCAGAAGTATCAACCTATACTTGCCTACATTTTGCCAACTCTTCTCCCTGTACAAAAATAAATTAATTAATAAATAGATGTACACACGGGTGTTTAAGTTGGCATACATGCTTGCCCATGAACAAGTCTATTGATACATGTTTTTTTCATAGCATGAGTGTTAGTGGGTCTCTGCGCCATTTGCATACATGATTTCAAATGGGTCTGTGCTATCAAATTAAAATGTGTATATACATCTTATTGTAGACAACAATTCATTATGTTTTTTATTAAAGGGAATTAAACCATGGATATTTTTTCATTACGCATATGGATTTAGTGTGATTAGGCATGCACAACAGGTCCATGATAGCCATATTTTCAGCTAAAACAATGCTTCCTTAGCTCGTCTGTACATGTTATACATTTTTTTTCAAACTCGGATTTCACAGCGTAATAACCATATTTCCAATATTTCATGATTTAAGAAATGAGCTTTCTACTACAGATATCGAATAGGTCCTTGCAAAATAAAACTATTTTCATCGACAACATGTCTTTAGCGGGTCTCTGCGCCATTTGGCGCAATGGGTCAACTAGTTATTTTAATTAATGCATCTATATACTTGGTAAAGGGTGGAAGGCTTGGCCTTATGCCTGGTGTTTTGTTCCACTCTTGCCACCCTAGTTTCCGTCATACCGGTGTTATGTTCCTAACGCGGTTGGGGTTATGGGCCCCCTTGACAGTTTGCTTTGAATAAAACTCCTCCACCAAGGCCCAACCTTGGTTTTAACATTCGCCTCACCACCACCTATTACTTTTCCCTTGGGAGTCATGCTCCCGAGGGTCATCTTTATTTTAACCCCCCTGGGCCAGTGCTTCTCCAAGTGTTGGTCCGAACCGGGCAACCTGCGGGGCCACCTCGGGGAAACTCGAGGGTAGGTTTTCCTCGTAGATTGACTTATCCGGTGTGCCCTGAGAACGAGATATGTGCGGCTCCTATCAGGATTTGTCGGCACAGTCGGGTGGCTTTGCTGGTCTTGTTTTACCATTATCGAAATGTCTTGTAACTGGGATTCCGAGTCTGATCGGGTTGTTTCGGGAGAAGGAATATCCTTCATTGATCGTGAGAGCTTGTGATGGGCTAAGTTGGGACACCCCTGCAGGGTATAAACTTTCGAGGGCCGTGCCCGCGGTTATGTGGCAGATGGGAATTTGTTAATATCCTTCATAAATTGAACCATCACCGAGGAAGTTCCATGATTTCGGGAGGGAAAATCCCCAAGATTGAAGGGGAATCCTAATTTCCGTCCTAGTTTGTCATTCAGTTTTTTCCAACAATCAACAAATCGCCTCAAATGCAACGTGTTCAAATTTGACATTTTTCCGGGCTCATTTACCATATTTAGGGGATTATGTGCATTTTCTAGGCATTAATGGACATAATTCAAATTCTAACGATTGGTGCATCAAAAGGTGCACAAGAACGGTCTAGAAAACCATGCTCGTGTTATTTAGCACATTCTCATGCCTTTTACAAGGAATGGGCAGATATTTCGAGGAAATGTGTGACAATAGTCAACCATAAATGCGTCGTTTACTCGGTTAACAACTATACAAAAAATGAAACACATGGTTGGAAGACATGACGCCTGGCGTGGTGCCATGGTATGGCCTCACCATGCCCCTGGTAAAAATTGGAGAATGTTTTCCTTATGTCGTGATGCGCGCCTTTCATAAATCGAACCATCACCGAGGAAGTTTCATGGTTTCGAGGGGGAAATCACCAAGGTTGAAGGGGGATCCAAATTTCCTTTGTCCTTTATCCACGAGTTTTTTCTATGATGAGCATACAACCTGCAAATCACTGTGTTCAAATTTGGCACTTTTCCGGGTTCATTTGCCATACTTAGGGGATTATGTGCATTTCCTAGGCATTAACGCGCATAATTTAAACAATCGATGCATGAAAGGGTCCACAAGAACGGCCTAGAAAACCACGCTCGTGCCATTTAGTAAATTCTCATGCCTTTTACAAGGAATGGACATATATTTTGATGAAATGTGTGGCAATAGTCAACCACAAATGTCTATTTGTTGGGTTTTCAACTATAGAAAAAATGAAATAAATGCTTAAGAACATGACGCCTGGCATGGTGCCATGGTATGACCTCACCATGCCTTGGTAAAATTTTGAGAAGGTTTGGCTTATGTTGTCGTGCACGCCCTTCATAAATCGAACCATCACTGAGGAAGTTCCATGCTTTCGAAAGGGAAATCCTCAAGATTGAAGAGGAATCCAAATTTTCTTTGTTCTTTTCCCTGGAGTTTTTCCTACGACGAACATACACCCTGCAAATCACCCTGTTCAAATTTGGCATTTTTCTGGGCTCATTTACCATATTTAGGGGATTATGTGCATTTTCTAGGCATTTATCGCATATAAATCCAATCCAGCTACAGGTGCACGGGTGTGATGTGAGGGACGTGGATTGCCGTTCGATCGCGGCGCATCCAACGGTGCACACGCGCGGTCCGCGTGGCTGGGGTTCCGGCCAATCATAACGCAACACACAATAGGCTCAGCGCACACTGTTTTCGGAAGCGACGGAGATGAACCGTGTGCGATAATGAATGAGCAAAATTGCAAGGGAAGCCAAATTTCTGTTGTTGTTTGTGGTTGAGCTCTTGAATACCACCGCACTGTACGGCTGCCCGGCCCCTCCGTCCTAGAGCTCTCTCCAGGCGTCGTCCATGGCATCACGGCGCACAGTAACTGGTAAGGAAGCGATGGCATCCCGCCGCGCCGCGTTCCTCGCCGCCCGCGACCGCACACATGGTAAGGAAGCGATGGCATCTCGCCGCGCCGAGTTCATCGCCGCCGGCGGCCAGACAGTTACATGGGCGGACTTTCAGGCTGCCATGGCCGAATGGATGGTGGATCTAGAGGCGGCCAAAGCTGCACAAAAGGAGCGGAAAAGGCAGAAAGCAGTCAAGAAAAGTGATTCCCGCCGCCGCAAGAAAAAAGAGGCCGCACGCCGTGGTGAGGAGAGCTTGGCGGAGATCGAAGCATGGTGGGCTGTCGCCTACAAGGCCAGGAAGGAGTACGCCGGCGTTTGGCCATCATGCCCTGATGGCAGCATGTGAGAAGTAGTTTAAGTTTTTAGTATTAGAGCAAATTACCAGTAGTACTTTAAATTTGTAGTATTAACGTACAATGTCGGTAATAGTATCCTTTGAGGGCTTTGAGCGTTGATTAGCATGTGTGCTTGTGTGCGTTTTTTTGCGTTAATCATTAGAAGATCACAAAACACACTGTTTCTATGCCGTACCTGTTTGTGTTTTTTGCGTTAATGGCCCATAAGTCAGTTACCTGTGTGATATTTCCTAATAAATGATGTCTACTACACAACCTTATTCTTGTAGACATTGTTGGGCCTCCAAGTGCAGAGGTTTGTAGGACAGTAGCGAATTTCCCTCAAGTGGATGACCTAAGGTTTATCAATCCGTGGGAGGCGTAGGATGAATATGGTCTCTCTCAAACAACCCTGCAACCAAATAACAAAGAGTCTCTTGTGTCCCCAACACACCCAGTACAATGTTAAATTGTATAGGTGCACTAGTTCGGCGAAGAGATGGTGATACAAGTGCAATATGGATGATAAATATAGGTTTTTGTAATCTGAAAATATTAAAACAACAAGGTAACTAATGGTAAAAGTGACCACAAACGGTATTGCAATGCGTTGAAACAAGGCCTAGGGTTCATACTTTCACTAGTTCAAGTTCCCTCAACAATAATAACATAATTGGATCATATAACTTTCCCTCAACATGCAACAAAGAGTCACTCCAAAGTCACTAATAGCGGAGAATAAACGAAGAGATTATGGTAGGGTACGAAACCACCTCAGAGTTATCCTTTCTGATCGATCTATTCAAGAGTCCGTAGTAAAATAACATGAAGTTATTCTTTCCCTTCAATCTATCATAGAGTTCGTAGTAGAATAACACCTTAAGACACAAATCAACCAAAACCCTAATGTCACCTAGGTACTCCAATGTCACCTCAAGTATCCGTGGGTATGATTATACGATATGCATCACACAATCTCAGATTCATCTATTCAAACCAACACAAAGAACTTCAAAGAGTGCCCCAAAGATTCTACCGGAGAGTCAAGATGAAAACGTGTGCCAACCCCTATGCATACGTTTATGGGCAGAACCCGCAAGTTGATCACCAAAACATACATCAAGTGGATCACGTGATATCCCATTGTCACCACAGATAAGCACATGCAAGACATACATCAAGTGTTATCAAATCCTTAAAGACTCAAACCAATAAGATAACTTCAAAGGGAAACTCAATTCATCACAAGAGAGTAGAGGGGGAGAAACATCATAAGATCCAACTATAATAGCAAAGCTCGCGATACATCAAGATCGTACCACCTCAAGAACACGAGAGAGAGAGAGAGAGAGAGAGAGAGAGAGATCAAACACATAGCTACAGGTACATACCCTCAGCCCCGAGGGAGAACTACTCCCTCCTCGTCATGAAGAGCGCCGGGATGATGAAGATGGCCATCTGAGAGGGATTCCCCCCTCCGGCAGGGTGCCGGAACGGGTCTAGATTGGTTTTCGGTGGCTACGGAGGCTTCTGGCGGCGGAACTCCCGATCTATTCTGCTCCCTGATGGTTTTAGGGTATATTGGTATATATAGGAGGAAGAAATACGTCAGGGGAGTCACGAGGGGCCCATGAGGGTGGAGGGTGCGCCCAGGGGGGTGGGCGCACCCCCTGCCTCGTGCCTTACTCGTTGCTTCCTTTACCTACACCCCAAGTTTTCTGGATTGCTTCTGTTCCAAAAATAACTCTCCCGAAGGTTTCATTCCATTTGGACCCCGTTTGATTTTCCTTTTCTACGATACTCTAAAACGAGGAATAAATAGAAACTAGCACTCGGCTCTAGGTTAATAGGTTACTCCCAAAAATAATATAAAAGTGCATAATAAAGCCCATAATCATCCAAAACAGATAATATAATAGCATGGAACAATAAAAAATTATAGATACGTTGGAGACGTATCAACAAACCAGGCGTACCATTGACCGAAAAAATCAAGTACAAGTGTACATTTTTTTGGAGATGGGATCTGCCAACTTTCTTTTTTCTCTCACACGAGTATTTTACGTGCTTCGTATGCGTTGTGTGTTTTCCCCGCCCAAGTTTCAAATTTCGCACCAAAATTTTCATTAGGCGCGCAATTTCGGAATTTATTCCTCCAACCATATTCCCTTCCCATCAGTATCCCCCTCCCTCGCGCCTCCCCCTACCGGCATCTCAAACCGCCGTCGCCGCAACCACAACTTCAACCACATCTATGTTCTGCTCGGATCCAGTCAGGTAACCCACCGATCTCTATCACGTCGCCGGCCTGATTGCTTAAATGGTGCCCGCGAAACATCCTCATGCCTCCAAATCCCTCCCCCGCCAGGAGATGATGGTGGTCCATGGCACGACGACCGCTGTGCGTGTTGACTCAGAGGAACACCTCGCCTTCGCCGCCGCCACCGACATGGTACAGGCTCTGGCCCAGATGAAGTCCCCCAGCGACTACCCCCAGGACTTAACAGGTAAGATCTGACCAGCTAAATCTTACCAATACCACTTGCAACGACTATGATTTGTATGGTTGATGTATTAGGCATGTTCGTGCCTTGTTTATTCAGTACTACACACTGTGTGATGTTCAAATATTACCGTGTCCAGCTCAATTTCACCAATACCAGCAACGAACTTACAATACATGACTCAGGATATCACTAGAGATGATGCCCATTTGCTATTTTTAGTGGATGCTAAACCTGTTGCACTTAACATGCCTGTCCATGTACTTACGCAGGGTCATAACGACCGATGCTTTTGTTTGCCGTCAAGGTGAGCTGCATCTCATGTCTTGCAGTATTTCACATAATTTGTGCAATTGCAGTTTAACTTCTACCCATTTACTGGTTGCCTGTAGGTACA
Source organism: Triticum dicoccoides (assembly GCF_002162155.2). Lineage (NCBI taxonomy): Eukaryota > Viridiplantae > Streptophyta > Magnoliopsida > Poales > Poaceae > Triticum > Triticum dicoccoides. Next base: position 200,564,912 of record NC_041382.1, read on the forward strand.
CATGTCAGTGGCACTGATGCACGCTTCGACCCGGAGGAATAGCTCGCCTCCGCTTTTACTAACTTTGGGCGAGCTCTGGCCAAGATGAATGCCACGCCCTGAGACCGATGCGCTAGGTGTCTTCCAGTTATTCGTTGTTGTTGCCTTGTCATTTGCTTGCGTGTTGCATCTTGCCATGATCATGTTGAGTGCATTGCCATATTTTTCTCTTCTTGCATCATGTTCATCATTGGTTATGTTGCATTGTCATGCCCATCTCCTTGTCATATTGCATTATGTTGTTGCCATGATTGTCAGATTTCGGGTTCCGGCAGACCCTTGAGGTTCGAACACTAGGGTGTGCACGAAGATCTCTCCCCTACCAATCTACGTCCAATCTCCTCGCGTGATCTAAGATGGAAACAATGAACAACACAAGGGACACAAGGTTTATACTGGTTCTGGCCACCGTTGTGGTGTAATACCCTACTCCAGTGTGTGGTGTGGTGGATTGCCTCAGGGGCTGATGATGAACAGTACAAAGGAAGAACAGCCTCGCGAGAGGTGTTCTTGAGCTGGTGCGATGAACTGCTAGGGTGAGTTCAGTCGCCTCTCTCTCTCTCTCTCTGCTAGGGTTCTACCAGATCTCTCGATGTCTTCTCCCCCCTCCCTAGGGTTGTACCAGATCTCTCGATGTCTTCTCCTCCTCTCCCTTACTCTGTGGTGGCTAGCTCTATTTATAGAGGCCCTGGGCCTCTCCCCAAATAATGAGCGGGAAGGGCGCCAACAATTGGCCATTTTGAAGGGGAACATATAGTACAAGTTATCCTGACCAAAGGTGGTCTTCGGCTGCCAAAAGCACTGGTGATGAAGCTGCCTTGGGCTCCATGGTGACTTCCGTCCTGCCGCTCTGCTGGTCTTGGTCTTGTTGCACCGGAATGGCGACCTTTGCCCGATGCCTCGACCTGTGCTTGCCCCCATTGCACCAAAGGGGAAACAAGGACACTGCACAGGCCGGCGCCCACTTGGTCTCAATCGTCATTGCTTGTGTCATGGGTTCTTCGCGAGGTATCCCCGCCTTGATCTCTCCGCCTCCTTGCGAGCCTGCCTGATGAGGCTGTCTCTGAGGAAGCTTCCTGTCGTCCGCCCCGCGAGGCTTGGCCCCTCGCAAGGGTCTTGAGATTGAGCTGATGAAGATGGGCCACGCTGGGCCCCCACTCGAGCCATGCCGCAGGCCGCAGGCAAGCAAGCCTGGGGACCGCCGTTCCCAGAACACCGACAGTAGCCCCCGGGCCCAAGGCCCACCCGGGCTTGGCCTAGCAGGAAAGCGAAAGGGCAAGCGCGAAGCGCCGCGGGCCCCAACAGCCTGCGGCCTTGGGCGCCGCGTGGTGATTGATTGGGCATGGGCGTCTGCGCTTCCCCATGATGCCTCGGCGACCGCACGACTTGACAAGTCCCAGCATGCAGAGAAAACGGTCATGATTACCTGCGATCGTGGTGCTCGGCGGTTGGCCTCCTCCGGCTATAAGTACGGGGCTGGGCGAGCCCCTTGAGTCCATCCCTTCTTGTTGCTCCTTTCCTTCTCCTTCCTTGCTCTTGCTTCTCCTTACACCAATGGCACCAATCCGCCAGTTCTCTGCAGAAGAGAAGGGAAAGGCCCCCCGAGAGGGTCCTGACCCACTTTCGCAGAAGAAGCGGCTGGTCCTCTGCCACCGAGAAGAGGGTGCTCAGCAGGAGGCGCCGAGGCGCTGGTACGAGCGGCCGCCGCCTGGGTACCCGCTACCCTTGCATGCCCGCATCGTAGGTCCCGTGGGAGGAGGCGTCGAGCAACATCGACGGTGCCACCGTCGACGCCAGCAAGTCACGGTGGTGCGTGTCGTTCCTCCTGGAGTCGACGCCGGACGCTCCTCTCGCGAGCTCGTGCTCCACGCTGCCATGCCTCCGAGCTCTTGGATTTGCCTCCCTCCTTCCTTCGCCTTCGAGATTCCGCCGAGTGGGACTCTGGAGCTCTGGCTGCAGCACGCTGATTGCGGCACCCTTGCGACCGGAGAGGAGGTCACGGTCATCGCTCCGGGCAAGGTCTTCATGACCCGGGGCTGGGGCGAGATCACCCGGGTCTGCCGGATGGTAGGCGCCCTCGTAATTCATCTTGAATACAATGGCGCCTCCCTGATGTTCTTCAAGGTCTTCGATGCTGAAGGACGCTGGGTGGAGTGCTGCCCCAGGGAGAGCAGCAGGGGCGACGAACCGGCAAGGACCTGGCCCGCCCAACGGCCCTCCAGCAGCTCCTCAGGCAGCAGCGGAGGAGCTGGGGAATTCAGTGGCTCCCCCGAGCTCCTCGCAACTCTGGAGACGAGCGACGACAACTACGAGCCCCCGAGCTCGCGCGGTGCTCGGAGCGGGGCAGCTGCGTCCATCCGCTAGCGCCACTGATCTGGATGGGGTTGGCGTCGACGTTGGGCATCCCACTGTTGATGATGACGTCCCTTGCGGCGGTGCGGGTGATTAGCGTTCCTTAGGATTAGAACTCTTGTTCCCTATGAGGAATCGAAGCAACATGCCGTGGGGGTATGTAAGGCGTCTGCCATGTCTTTTATGAATATTATATCCTTAATATGAATCAATGCGAGGTGCTTGTCCTATCTCAACTCGGCTCCCCCTTTCTATCCTCGTGAGGACTTGGCGCTCTATGCTGACAGGTCCCAGTCCCCAGGCAGGCTTCAGCCGTTGCTGGTATGCCAGGTCGCGATGCCGTGGTCAAGGCCAGGAGGTGAGTGGCCTGAGGTCCGGTAAGAGCCCCCGAGTCACGATGCTCGGGAGGTCCCCTTTAGCACTCAAGCAGTCCTCGCTGGGCGAGAAAGGAAGGTAACGTCGCCGTGACAGAGCCACACTGGGCGAGGGTTTTGCGCTGCGTTGGTCCAACTCTTGTAAGGGCGTGACTTATCTCTTGAGTTAGGTGTAGTTCCTCGGCGAAGCGCCTGGCCCGAGCAGTGGCAGCTGAGGCACTACTGGGTTAGGTCCTCGCGAGCTTCTTCCCATTCCCCCGCACTTTCCTTAATGCTCTACGTCCTCAGGTCCCGGCCCTCGAGTGAGCTCAGCTGCCGCTGGTATGACAGGTCGTGATGCTGTGGGTCAAGGCCAGGGGTGAGGGCTGGAGAGCCAGTAGGAGCCCATGAGTCGTGATGCTCAGGCGCCCCCTTTTAACATGCAAGCGGTCCATGCCGGAGAGAGGGAGAGACAGCTCACGATGTCCCTAGCGTTGCTCCTGGAGTATGTCCTGCACACCAGTCATAAAGAGAAACAAGACCTACTATTACGGTTTCCAGCCAACCTTTGGTTTCTCCGGGGGAGTGATTGGGGCACTGAGGGCCGGGTGAGGCAGCACCTTGCGGGGCTGCCGCGGCCAGAGCTCGACCACTCAAATTTTTCGGCATTGCAGGGACGGACTCGTGCGCAGGTGCCGTGCCAGAGCGAGCGGCTCCATAGGTAGGCGTCAAACGAGCAGGCGATTAGGTTGGGTATGTTAAGCATGCAGGAGGAAATTCATTTTAAGTAGATGTAGGAAAAGCAAATGCCGCTGGGGCAGGCCCGAGCAGCTCGGGGATGATGCAGCCCAAGGGGCGCCCCCGACAAGGTAAGTAAAGGGCATACGCAAAACGGATACATGCGGCAGGGACGGACCCACGCGGCCTAGGAATGATGCAGCCCTGTGGGCGCTCCCAGCTAAAAACGGAACTTGGAAAGATGTCACCTGGTGCAGTTGAAGATGAAGTGATGCTGAAGAAGCGGGCGATGCGCGATGAAGACGTCGACCCTCACGAGCCGCCAGGCCCAGGAGCCTCAGGAGGCTCCGGGGGCACATGTGGATCTCCGAGAGCCATCTCCATCTCCAGAATGCTCCTCAGCAGGCGTCGATGAGCGGCGACCGCATTCGGCAGGCCGAAAGGCATGCGAACGTAGCTGTGAGGCGGACCCTCGCAACTCCCCACGCGCGAAGGCCAGAGGCGCTCCTGAGACGCGGCTCGGTTGAGCCCCGGTATGTTGATGCAGACGCGCAGCCCGCCATCCTCACCTAGATGTGGGGTCATGGCGGGCAAGCGGCGGCTGCCGCGCATGACTCTCGACTCCTGTAGCTCCTGAGTGTTACTTGCGATGAACTCCTGAGGGTCTGGTCTTCCTTGCCTTGTACCTTCCTGAGGGAAACGTGCCTGGAAGCACCCCTCCAAGTGGTGCCCGAGCGCCTCCCTCGCGACCTTGGCAAAGTCGGTGGCTCTCCAAGAAAGAGCCCCCGAGCCCTGCCTGAGGAGGGTGTTGGGCGCGCCTTCCTATGCGAGAGAGGGTGGCGCTCCCTGATTGGGTGCAGATGCTAACCCAACACCTCCGGAGGCGCCTGCCTCCTGATGGCTTGGGTCAGGAGAAGCCTTCTTCTTCTTGGGGGTCGCCTCGGGAAGTCTTCCGTTTCTGTGGTCCGGGTCTTCGATTGCTGCGGCTTGGAACGCGTGCTCAAGTGAACACACTGCGTTCCTTTCTTCACAGGGTACGGTGATGACTCCGCCGCTTCCTGGCATCTTGAGGACGTTGTATACATGGTGAGTCACTGCCATGAACTTGGCCAGGGCCGGGTACCGAGGATGGCGTTGTATGGCAGACGGATGTGGGCGACGTCGAAGTCGATGAGCTCGGTGCGGTAGTTGTTGCGCTGCCCGAAGGTGACTGGAAGGCGAACCTGCCCTATCGGAACAGTGGAACCATTAGTGACTCCTGAGAAGGGCTTGGTTGGTTGAAGCTGATCGTACGACACTTGGAGATTGTCGAACGTCTCGACGGATAGGACGTTGAGTCCCGCTCCACCGTCAATGAGGGTCCTGGTGACCTGCACATTGCTGATGACTGGGGAGCAAAGCATCGAGAGGACTCCGGCCGTTGCCGCGCACTTGAGCTGATCTGCTGAGTTGAACATGATAGCGCACGCGGACCACCTGAGAGGGCGCGTGGCCTCAAGCTTGGGGAGGACTGCATTCACCTCGCGAGCAAACTGCTTGAAGATGCGCTGTGAGGCTGGGGCTTGCGCGCCACCCAAGATACAAGCGATTGCGCGTGGCTCCTAGAAGCCCCTAGCCCCCTCGTCCTGATGTTGGTCTTCGTTCCTCCTCGGCGGCGGCGGCAGAGGAGGAAGGCCTACGTTGCGCGTGGGCGATCCTCATGAGGCTGATCTCTCCAGCCTCCTTCACGAGGCTGGTCCTGCCAGTGATCCTCGCGAGGTCGGTCATGCCACCCTTGGCGAGGGCCACGGTCTTCCCATCGTCCGCCACCTCTTCCTCCTCCTCGGCCATAGCCCCTGTCGTTGCGCTCGGGGCGTCGGCCGACACGTCCGTCTCTCACGGCCCTGAGCTCTTGACATTCGTTGGTGTTGTGGGTGTGGAGGTCATGGTACACGCAGTACCGGCTGCCCTTGGATGACTCGGGCTGATCCCTGCCTCGCTTGGTGTCTGGCTCCGCTGCAAGCACGGAAGCCCCCTTGCGCTTCACGTCCTTGGCCTTGGGCTTCTTCTCTTCTGGGTCAGCAGCCGGGAGTTCGAGGAGTGAAAGGCGCCCTTCCTCAGCCCTGGCGCACTTGGTCGCCAAGTTGAACAGCTCCAGGGATGTGCACAAGTCTTCATGGATTGCTAGCTCCTCCTTCATCTTGACGCCGCATACGCCATCAGAGAAGGCTGAGATGATGGCTTCTTCAGTCACCTTGGGGATCTTGAGGCGAGCGTTGTTGAAGTGTTGGATGTATTTCTGCAGGGTTTCCCCTTGCTGCTGCTTGATACGGCGCAGATCGCTCACGGCCGGGGGCCGGTCGCGAGTGCCCTGGAAGTTGGCGATGAAGCGAGTGCGCATCTTGTCCCAGGAGGAGATTGTGCCAGGAGCCAGGCTCAGGAGCCAGGTGCGGGCCCCGTCCTTGAGCGCCATGGGAAACCAGTTCGCCATGACCCTTTCGTCTCCATTGGCGGCTTCAATGCATAACTCGTAGAGCTGCAGGAACTCCGCCAGGTCCGCCGTGCCATCGTAGCGAGGGGGTAGATCAGGCTTGAACTTGCCTGGCCATGCGACGCTGTGTAGCTCGGGGGTGAGGGCACGGCAGCCTGCTATGGCCACCGGTGCCTTTTGCTGGTACTGGGCTTGCTCATGGGGATTACCGCGCGCCGCTGCTTGGAGCAGAGCGGGGTCTTGGCGTGGAGGTGCAGGGACGCGATCTTGGCGCGCCGGTGCTGGGAGCGCGCGAGCACCTTCTTGGGGACGAGGGATCTCTTGGCAGCTCCTTTCTTGCTGCGCAGGCGCCGGACGCGGAGGGTGTCGCCCTGGGGCTGCGCGCCTTGGAGCCAGGGCGCCTCCTTGGGGAGGAGGTGGTGGAGGCACCTCCTACTCCCCGCCTCCTGCACGGAATGGAGGGCGAGGCAGAGAGAGGGACGACAAGGGGGAGCCCCCTACGGCGCTGACGAGCTCGGTGATGCGGGCGAGCCAGTCTTCATAGAGGTCATCGACGGGGCGGTAGTGCAAGAGTTCTCTTGCCAGGAGTAGTGCAACATGTGCATTCGTGGGGGCGCGACGGGCGTGGGACGACGAAGCGACTAGAGTCAGCGACAGTGTGGCGGTGCGTCCTTCCTGCCGTACCGAAGGATGCTGGGACGAGGCCTGCTGCTCGTTCCCCGCCGGGCCGATGGCGGCGTTGGCGGCAGGCGATGGGGAACGATGAGGGCGTCCGCCGACAGGCGCCGTCTGAGCGACGTGGGTGGTGAGAGCAGCCCGGCGCTCAGCGCGAGCCCGACGAGCGTCAGCCATGGACACGACAGAAGATCACACGCGAACAACGGAAGAAAGATTCCGGCGCACCCCTACCTGGCGCGCCAAATGTCGGATTTCGGGTTCCGGCAGACCATTGAGGTTCGAACACTGGGGTGCGCGTGGAGATCTCTCCCCTACCGATCTACGTCCAATCTCCTCGCGTGATCTAAGCTGGAAACAACGAACAACACAAGGGACACAAGGTTTATACTGATTCGGGCCACCATTGTGGTGTAATACCCTACTCCAGTGTGTGGTGTGGTGGATTGCCTCAGGGAGCTGATGATGAACAGTACAAAGGAAGAACAGCCTTGCGAGAGGTGCTCCTGAGCTGGTGCGATGAACTGCTAGGGTGAGTTCAGTCGCTTCTCTCTCTCTCTGGTAGGGTTCTACCAGATCTCTCGATGTCTTCTCCCCCTCCCTAGGGTTCTACCAGATCTCTCGATGTCTTCTCCTCCTCTCCCTTACTCTGTGGTGGCTAGCTCTATTTATAAAGGCCCTGGGCCTCTCCCCAAATAATGAGCGGGAAGGGCGCCAACAATTGGCCATTTTGAAGGGGAACATATAGTACAAGTTATCCTGACCAAAGGTGGTCTTTGGCTGCCAAAAGCACTGGTGATGATGCCGTCTTGGGCTCCACGGTGACCTCCGTCCTGCTGCTCTGCTGGTCTTGGTATCGTTGCACCGGAATGGCAACCTTTGCCCGATGCCTCGGCCTGTGCTTGCCCCCTTTGCACCAAAGGGGAAACAAGGACACTGCGCAGGCCGGCGCCCGCCTGGTCTCGATCGTCATGGCTTGCGTCACGGGTTCTTCGCGAGGTATCCCCGGCTTGATCTCTCTGCCTCCTCGTGAGCCTGCCTGATGAGGCTGTCTCTGAGGAAGCTTCCTGTCGTCCGCCCCGCGAGGCTTGGCCCCTCGCGAGGGTCTTGAGCTTGAGCTGATGAAGATGGGCCGCGCTGGGCCCCCACTCGAGCCACGCCGCAGGCCGCAGGCAGGCAAGTCTGGGGACCCCCGTTCCTAGAACGCCGACAATGATCATCTTGTGCATTGCCCCTACATTATGTTTGTTGAATGCTCCATGTATGATCATGCATCATCACCTTCTCCTTCCTTCCCTTTCCTCCATTTTTGCAAGTGCCATCTTTCCCTCCCCCATTAATGTCCTACTTTTCCCCAATAATCCAGCACCAAAGCCCCATGCTTGCCGTGTTTCGTGGCCATGGTCGCAAGCTTCTGCTCATCCACGAGCTCCTCGCACTCACACCCCACCTGCATATCACACACACCATGCGCACGTCCGCAGTAGCCGCATCCTGCACAACAGCTTGCCCACCTCGTCCGCGCGCCTTGCACAACTCCGCTGCAGCTCCTTATTTGCCGTGCTTCACCGCCATGGCCGCAGGATCATGCTTGCACACAACACACCTGCGTGCATGCATGCGCTCGTCCCTTAGCAGCTCCCTCCTCCATTTCTGCACCCCCGCCGGTGCTCTTCGTCTGCTTTTTCCTCTGCGTTGCTCGCCGGCGTCTACTCCGAGCATCACCGGTCATCCATGGCCGAAAGCTCATCCTGCACATTATTTGTATAAGTTGGCCCGGTCTCCTACTTTTTCACAAGTAGACAGCCAGCCCGACTGGTCAGCATGCAACACACATACCAGGAGGTCCTCGGATCGAGTCCCAGGCGCTCCCCTCTATTGGCTGTGTTCTTTTATTTCTTTTGCACACACCATCACCACCTGGGCCTCCTTCGCTGCTGGGCCGCTGCACAGTGCTGCTTTTGGCCCAAGCATGTTTTTATTCGCTCTGCGGATTTATCATTTTCCAGTGCATGCATATTTTCAGAAATGCCATTACATTGAAATGCCCATAACTAAATATCCATGCATCCAAATGAAATATGCCATATATGCATCTTGCTCAAATTTTCATGTTCTTTAACAGTATGCAACTTTCATCCATGTTTAAAATGTTTAAAGTGTTGTTTGCAATTAATTTGCTCTAATGACATGTTAAAATGATTTATTTCATAACTAAATAACCGTAGCTCGGTTTTAAATAATCTTTATATGTAAATGAGGTAGAAAAATGCCTTGTTTAACATGGTGTACTTTCTTTGCATGTTAAACAAATCTAAAATATGGTTTAGGGCAGAACAGTACCAAATCCATAATTTGCATATGAGGATTTTCCGGAATTGTTGTTTGTTGTTCCGGCCTCATTTAAACTTGACTAGATAGTTAGTTTAATTATGCTTCACCTCTTGCCATGTTAATCAACATTTAATATTGTTGGGTACATAACCGAGAGAGAACTAAATATGTCATGTTGTGTTTCGTCAATATGCAACTCGTTGCATATTGAGCTCCACTTAATTTGTAGTATTGTTTGTGCACTTTTCCATGCCATGCCTCATTAAACCGGACATGCATCATACTTGGTTGTGCATCATGCCATGCTTATGTGGTGGTTGTTTACTATGTTGTTTGCTTCTTTCTGGGTTGCTTCTATTGTTAGCTTCGGTTCCGTTCCAGAGTTGTGAGGATCCGTTCGACTACGTCCATTTGTCTTCTTCATGGACTCGTTCTTCTTCCTTGCGGGATCTCAGGCAAGATGACCATACCCTCGAAATCACTTCTATCTTTGCTTTCTAGTTGCTCGCTCTTTTGCTATGCCGCGATACCTACCAGTTGCTATATCATGCCTCCCATATTGCCATGTCAAGCCTCTAACCCACCTTTCCTAGCAAACCGTTGTTTGGCTATGTTACCGCTTTGCTCAGCCCCTCTTATAGCGTTGTTAGTTGCAGGTGAAGATGAAGTTTGTTCCTTGTTGGAACGTGGTTATTGTTGGGATATCATTATTATATCTTGTTTACTTTAATGCACCTATATATTTGGTAAAGGGTGAAAGGCTTGGCCTTATGCCTGGTGTTTTGTTCCACTCTTACCGCCCTAGTTTCCGTCATACCAGTGTTATGTTCCTTGATTTTGCGTTCCTTACGCGGTTGGGGGAATGGGACCCCCTTGACAGTTTGCTTTGAATAAAACTCCTCCAGCAAGGCCCAACCTTGGTTTTACCATTTGTCACCTAAGCCTTTTTCCCTTGGGTTCTGCAGACTCAAGGGTCATCTTTATTTTAAACCCCCCGGGCCAGTGCTCCTCTGGGTGTTGGTCCAAACTAGAGTCCTTTGCAGCGCCACCTCGGGGAAACTCGAGGTTTGGTTTTAGTTGTACGGAGCGCTCATCTGGTGTGCCCTGAGAACGAGATACGTGCGACTCCTATCGAGATTTGTTGGCACATCGGGCGGCATTGCTGGTCTTGTTTTACCATTGTCGAAATGTCTTGTAACCGGGATTCCGAGTCTGATCGGGTCTTCCTCGGAGAAGGAATATCCTTCGTTGACTGTGAGATCTTGTGATGGGCTAAGTTGGGACACCCCTGCAGGGTTTGAACTTTCGAAAGCCGTGCCCGCGGTTATGTGCAAATGGGAATCTGTTAATGTCCAGTTGTAGAGAACTTGAAACTTTACTTAATTAAAATGCATCAACCGCGTGCGTAGCCGTGATGGTCTCTTTCCGGCGGAGTTCGGGAAGTGAACACGGTTCTTGTGTTATGCTTGAACGTAAGTAGATTCAGGATCACTTCTTGATCACTTCTAGTTCACGACCGTGCTTTGCTTCTCTTCTCGCTCTTATTTGCGTATGTTAGCCACCATATATGCTTAGTGCTTGCTGCAGCTCCACCTTCACTACCCTTCTCCTACCCATAAGCTTAAATAGTCTTGATCTCGCAGGTGTGAGATTGCTGAGTCCTCGTGGCTCATAGATACTTCCAAACAATTGCAGGTGCCGATGATACCAGTGCAGGTGACGCAATCCAGCTCAAGCGGGAGCTCGATGAAGATCTTGTTCGTTGTGTTGTTTTGTTTCCTATTGATCAGTAGTGGAGCCCAGCTGGGACGATCGGGAATCTAGCAATTGGGGTTTTATTCTTTTATTTGGTTCCGTAGTTGGACCTTGATTGTATTCTGGATGATGTATGTTTAACTTGTATTTGTGTGAAGTGGCGATTGTAAGCCAACTCTTTATCCCTTTCTTATTCAATACATGGGATTGTGTGAAGATTACCCTTCTTGTGACAAACCTACCATGCGGCTATGCCTCTAAGTCGTGCCTCGACATGTGGGAGATATAGCCGCATCATGGGTGTTACAATGAAGTGCCCCAGCAACTACCTCTCAGGACTTACCAAGTATGTACTCACCAGTTCAATCTTACTAATACCAGTTGCAATTAATGGCTATGTTCTGTATGGTCGATGTATTAAGCATGTTCTAGTAAACATGCCTAACACGTTTTTACTACTTTCCCTACCTTTTTATAGACATCTGGGCCATTCTCTGCTCTGGCAGCACTTGCCTTGTGATGTTTAACTATGCCAATTGCATTTTTATCAGCACCGGTTTCAATGTGTATTAAGCCTGTTGCAATTAACAGTTGAATCCATTTTTAAACAGTTGCATTTCAATGGCTACAAACTTACAAAACATGACTTAGGATGTTGTTAAGCATGTTGCAATTAACAGTTGTATCCATTTTTTAATCTGTCTATATGCTACCAAGCTACACTACAAAAAAAGACACATCCGTGACATTTTGGGCCGAACGAACTTTTTTCTGTCATACATATGACACTTCTATGACGATAATTGTGACAAAACCCGGTATCATCATAGATGTGGTGGGCTCCTACTTCTATGACAAAAAATCATGACAAAAAATGGGCTTTTCATCCTGGGCGGGCCGGAGACGCAGCTGCATGACATTCTTTGGGCCGTCCATGACGGAAAAAACCGTGGTAGAAGCGAGGGCGAGGAAAATTTCGGGGAGTTCGCGGTTACGGTGGGAGGTCGGGGGCCAAGCGATGCGCATTTCCTTCGTACACGTACGCGCGTGTGTGCGAGGCGTTGGCTCTAACTAAACCCGAGTGAGGCGTTGGGCTCTAACTGAACCCGAGCGATTGTACTATAGGCTACGCGTTACTGAACCCGAGCGATCGATCGATGGCTGTTAACTGAACCCGATCGAGCGACTCCTTCGCTACTACTGCTAACT
>NC_041382.1:200577106-200593404 GCF_002162155.2 Triticum dicoccoides
AACATAACCTCGTGGTGTTGCCTCTGGATGAACAGGACCCTGATCGATCGAGCCGGTTGGGGCTAGATGAACAGGACCCCGTGGAGGGCTGGATGAACAGGACCACCCCGTGGAGGGAAGGATGAACAGTAGACATTGGAGGGCAGGATGAACAGTAGCCCGTGGAGGGGTGGTTGAACAGGAGCCCGTGGAGAGGGCTGGTTGAACAGTAGCCGGTGGAGTAGCGCGCGGTGGAGGCTGGATGGACAGGAGCCCCTGGATGAACAGTAGCAGGTGGAGGCTAGAGGAGGTCGACGGTGGATGAACAGTAGCTCGTGGAGGCTGGAGGGGGTCGATGGTGGAGATGAAAAGTATCTCGTGGAGTCCCGTTTTGCGGTACGCCACACCCCTCCCGATGAACAGGACCCCCGTTTCGACCGTAGCGCTCCAACACAAGTCCGTTTCGTCCGTTTTGCGGTACGCCACACCCCTCCCGATCAACAGGACCCCCCTTTCAACCATAGGAGGTCCGTTTCCTCCGTTTTGCGGTACGCCAGACCCCTCCCGGTGAGCAGGATCCCATTTCGAACGTGGCCGGTCGAACACAAGGCCGTTTCCTCCGTTCTGCGGTACGCCAGGCCTCGTTTCCATCGCCTGTTCTGTCCAAGCCCTCCCGATGAACACGACGCATTCCGTTGCCTCCCCATGAACACGACGCATTCCGTTGCCTCCCCATGAACACGACGACGACGCTGTTTCTCCGTTCCGACCCAGCCATGTACAGGAGCCCTCGCCGTACGTATGCGCGAGTAGGTATTCGAGACCCCGCCCGTATGTACACATACGTGGCCATATTTTCTTTCTTGCACCCTGGCCGCCTCTACCACGACACGTGCACGCCTCTACATCCACTAGTATATATGTACGTACACATTCGTGACCAGAATGACAACACTACGTACGCTTCGACCAGGTGGGTCCTGACTGTCAGGCACTTCCTTGCGTGCGAAGATGTAGCTGGTGGATCCCAGCAGTCAGGGGGGCGAAATACGGTGGCCCGTCCGGTGGGTCCCCGCTGTTAGGCGGAGGAATAATTATTTTGCACGTAATAAGGAGGCACTTCCTTGCTGCGGCCGTGGACCCAGCTGTCAGCCTCTCCACGTACAGTCCACGTCCGATGGAAGCCGTTCCTTGACCACGTTGACCACACCGCGCCGAGAGCACCAGGGTGGTGGATGATGGCGAGGCCTAGGAAGGGGACGATGCAGCGCCGGGGAAGATGTGACAGTGGATGCCCACGCGTAGAGGAGTACGAGGGTTCACTGGTTCGCTGCGGTGTGAGGCTGCCGTTGCCGCAGAATAACAAAGGGTGTGGGTGAGTAGAGGGATGGCCTGGCTAGCGGTGGGAGTAGTAGGGGGCGTTGAGGCCTCTGCCGCATCGCAGCCGGCCACGGGAGGCAGGAGCACGAGGCACGACCGGTGCTGGTTTGGGCGGCTGGAGCAAGAAGACCAGAGGTTGAAGAAGCACTACGGCCGTTGGATGGACATCGTATGGTCACTGGAGCTAGAATCGTGCATATCGACTAAGTTGAGAAAGCCCTCCGTCCCCGTCAACTTAGTAGGCCCACAAGTCAGCCTCTCACCAAGGTGGGTCCCAGCTAGCAGGGGGGTATTCATTTTTTGTGCGTAATAAGGAGGCACTTTCGGTGGGTCCGAGCTGATAGCAGGGGAAACTTTTTTTCATGAAATACGGTGGCCCGTCGGGTGGGTCCCAGCAGTCAGGGGCAAACTTTTTTTTCGCGATATACTGGTGGGCGTCCGGTGGGTCCCTGCTGTCAGGTGGAGGAATAATTATTTTCCGCGTAATAAGGAGGCACTTCCTTGCGGCTGCCGTGGACCCAGTTGTCAGCCTCTCCACGCACAGTATGCTTCCGACGGAATTCGGTCGTTGACCACATTGACCATGCCGCACCGACAGCACCACGGCGGTGGACGATGACGAGTCCTAGGAAGGGGACGACGTGGAGCCGGGGAAGACGCCGCAGTGGATGCCCACGCGGAGAGGAGTACGAGGGTTCACTGGTTCGGCTGCGCTGCCGTCGCCGCGGAATAACAGGGGGTGTGGGTGAGTGGAGTGGAGGGATGGCCTGGCCAGCGGTGGGAGTAGTATGGGGGCGGTGAGGCCTCCGTGGCAGCACAGCCGGCCACGGGAGGCAGGAGCAGGCGGCACGACCGGCGCTGCTTTGGGCGGCTAGAGCAAGAAGACCAGAGGTTGAAGAAGCACTACGGCCGTTGGATGGACATCGTACGGTCAGTCGAGCTAGAATCGTGCATATTGACTAAGTTGACAAAGCCCTTCGTCCCCGTCAACTTAGTAGGCCCACTATACTTGGTCCCAGCTAGCAGGGGGAGTATTCATTTTTTGTGCGTAATAAGGAGGCACTTCCTTGCGTGCGAAGATATAGCCGGTGGGTCCGAGCTGTCAGCGGCGGTAACATTTTTTTCGCGAAATACAGAGGCCGTTTCGGTGGGTCCCAGATGTCAGGTGGAGGAAATCATTATTTTGCGCGTAATAAGGAGGCATTTCCTTGCGTGCGGTCATGGACCCAGCTGTCAGCCTCTCCACATACAGTCCACTTCAGATGCATGTCGGTCGTTGACCATGCTGACCACGCCACGCCGAGAGCACCAGGGCGGTGGACGATGGCGAGGCCTAGGAAGGGAATGACACGGAGGCAGGGAATACTCGGCCGTTGTTTTTGTTTCCCACGCGGAGGGGAGTACGACTGTACGAGGGTTTACTGGTTCGTCTGCCGTCGCCGGAGAATAACAGCAGGTGTGGGTGAGTAGAGGGATGGCTAGGCCAGCGATGGAAGTACAGTGGGGCGGTGAGGCCTGCGCGGCAGCACAGCCGGCCGCGGGGAGGAGGGAGCAGGCAGTCCCACCAACGCTTGTTTGAGCGGCTGGAGCAGGAAGAGCAGAGATTGAAGAAGCACGACGGCCGTTGGATGGACATCCAACAGTATACAGGCCATCTTTGGAAAGCCTCAAATCTGTGGAAAACAGCATACATCCCATCTGCCATTATTTCAAATAATTTACAACCCATTTGCTAATTCTTATGGGTTTTTTGGAGCCCATATTCTTTATGTTAGCATTACAGCCCATATTGTGGCCACGGTTAAAAATTATACGAAATTTTGCATATGTCGGTGCGGTCTGAACTGTTTTTAATCCCGAAATTTCGAGTCACATTCAGACTGATTTTAAAAATAAATGTATATCAATATAAAATCCAATAAATTGTCCACGCATAAAAATCAATGCAATTTAAAATCTCGAAATGAAAAAAAGATATTTGAAAATAATTGCTGGTTTGATGTGTTTTAAAAATGTACATCCCATTTCTCATTACTGATAGGCCATTTTCTCGGCCAGCCAAATGAAGCTCTCCTCGTCTTGAAAGATTTGCAGCCCAACAGGCCTGATAAAGCGACTTACTTGACAAATCACAAAAGAACTGGGCTAGCCATTTTCAGAAAGAAAAAAAATTACTGGGCTGGTCTGTCGTAAACATAAAAGAAAAGGCTGTCTAGACAGGCCAGAGTGTCCCGCACAGCCCAGTTGACACCCTGCTTCCGTCTCAAAAACAAATTAGATAAATGCCACTCCAATTATGGCGATTCATAAAAATGCCACTGCAATTTCCAAGCTTTGAAAAATGCCACTGCAATTTTTGCAAACTTTGAGAAACGCCACTACACTTTGGAAACTTCGAAAAATGCCACTACAGTTTGCAAACTTTGAAAAACGCCACTCTAGACTTCGAAAAATGCCACTAGAAATGGCATGAAATGGCATTTTTCAATGTTTGGAAATTGCAGTGGCATTTCTCGGATATACCAGATTTGGAGTGGCATTTATCAAATTAACCCAAAACAAAAATAACTGGGCGAGCTACTGGGTCCCTGGTGTCAGCCGCTCGTTGTGCAATTCTATCGTTTATTGACTACGTTGCCAATGGCATGGGACCCAGATGTCAGAAATCCAGTAGGAGGAGCAATTTTTTTTATTGGCTTGAAATAAGGAGGCACTTTCTTGCGTACTGCCATGACCTTGGTGGGTCCCCGCTGTCATCCTCTCCACGTACAATCATCTCCTGATTGTGTACGCGTCAACTTGCTAGGCCCACAAGTCAGCCTCTAAACCATGGAGGACAAATACAACCCATTTAAAAAAATAACAGCCCATTCCATATGTTCAAACGGAAAGTTCAACATTCAGACCAAAGTAACAGGTCTGATCCACATATAGAGTACTGAACTTCCACGTTGACAACCATCATAGCCAAGTTAACTATCTACTCCCACTAACACTCTAGTAGCATACAAGTACTAACTTACTCTTAGCTAACTAGACGATGCCGGCCGCCATCTGCTGTCCATGCTAAACGCCGGCACCGGCGTCCTCCGCCTCGCCTTGGACTTGCCAGAGGTGCGATAGGGCGCGTTGCTCGCGCGTGTTGGCCCTTTCCATGCCGACGTGGTCCATCGAAGCTTCGGCTTCCAAGCGGGAAACCCACTTGACGAGCTGGTAGTAAAAATTGGTGTCGCGAATGCGTGCTTGCCCGACAGCCTCCAGGGCTATTTGCCGGGCGCCGGCCTCCACGTAGTCGGCCCAGTTGCGGGCGCTCTTCTTGCGACTCAGAGCGTCGGTGCGCTGCTGGTCCATGTCTCGCTGGCGGCGCAAATCGGCGATACGCTGCTCCTCCGCCAGGCGGTCATGCTCCAACAACTCCTGCTCCTCCGCCATGCGGTCGCGCTCCAACAACTCCTCGATCCGCATTGCCATCTAAAGACAGATAGAATGCCTCCTCCCTCCGTCTGCCTTCCGGTGAAAACCCGAACACTAGTTCCGGCGGTGACCGCCTCCGGCGTCGCCTACCGCGGACGGGAGGGGGCATGGCGGACGTGGCGAGCGACGTCGGGCCGGTGGGGGCTTATGAGGATATGGCGAGTTGGGTCACGGTGGCACCTGAGAAGGCCGAGAAACAGTACTTATAGGCGGAAGGTAGCGCGACGGTCATCGGAATTCAATGCATAATGGCTTAGCGCGCTAGCTTGCCGTGGAAAACTAGAGAAACTGAAATTATAACTGTGCCGTCCTGTCCCGTCTGGGTCGCACGCCGGCATTGCGGTCAAACGAGTGCACTCGAATCATCTCCCTCCTTGTCAATAATGATTACACGGATTTAAAGCGTATCTTTTTTCGCATTAGTTAGCTGCCTTAATTACGGCCGGCTGCATGCAGGTACTCAAAATTGCTCGTAGGTAGTACGCGAAGCAGCATGCAACGAGTCACAACCGAGGGCACGCATGCAGCCACTTAAATCGCTGGAATTAATTAGGCTTAAACTTCTGCATGCCGTTAATTATTGCCATGCCTTGGTCTTGCTGCTTTGCTCACGGGACTAATAAATCCCGGACAGAGGGAGTACCTTGGTTGATGAGAGGTTTGAATTAAGCCCTGCAAACCGGAAAGGAGGTACTCCCTCCGTTTTTATTTAGTTCGCATATTAGCTTTGGTCAAAGTCAAGCTTTACAAACTTTGACCAAGTTTATATACAAAAAATTAAGATATACAATAACAAATCAACAACAAAAATATTAAGATATACAATAACAGATCATATACAAATATGTAGCTCCAAAAGCAGAGATCTAGAAAAAACATCTATTCTTCCTACTAACATGGATGCTTCTCTTGGCCAACATTCAGTACATACTGAAAGACAAATTTGTTTGTGAAGTCTACAATTCCTCTTGCAAACATAAGTGGTTTCACCAACAACTGGAACCATGAGAATGAACCACACATGATGGAGGAACATCCAATGCAATATGATTTGGTCTTCTCTCGATCACACCGCGAGACTATTTTCGGAATACAAACTTTAACTTAGGCAAAATGATGCCCATTGTATAATTAGATCAAAGCAATGAAGCACCTAGTGTTGGCCAATAAATAGTACAATACTACTTTTCTGCAGTCCATGAAGTGACTATCCAATCTCTCTGTGTCTATTTTCAAATGGCACTCCATGCAGTGACTATACTATTCTCTTGTGCAGTTTAACCAAAATTGTGGACACTTTGTTTGTTTGCCAAATAGCAACGGACAGACATATCTGTCTGCACAAATATCAAGCAGCTAGTAAACATATACCACACCTTGTGTTTTCGGTTTAAACATGTCTCTTCCGCTTAGCATCTGTCATGTTCTGCACTGGACAATCTGATACAGTTATGTTTTGCCCTGGACAATTTCATACTGAATTGATTTGCTGGTTCAGAGCAGAAATATAGTGCCTATTCTTCATCAGACCAAGGATATCCATGTTCGCAGTGATGGAAGAGGTGAAATCAATACAACCGAAATTGAGCATCCAATCATTGAATCTTGTCCTGCACCTCCAATGTAGGTCCACCCTGCCAATAAATTCACATGCAAACCACTAGTATTACTATCTAATGACAGTACAAAAAGAGTAGGAAGATAGTAGCAAACCATGTACCTTCGTAATGAACAGCTCATAGTGCCACCAATTGGATATAAAGGTTTGGAAAAAACATGCTCCTAATGTTGAACCAGTTGGACTTTTTGTGCAGTTCCACTAAAATCGAGCATCCCTGTTTGCATAGATATTGAAAGTGTGATTACTCTAAAAGTGGGACTAGTTGAAGCATAGACTCACAAATATAAGCATTCCAATTTCATAACGGGAAAAGGTAGCAAGACTGTTTCTAACCACCTGTTTGAAGGAATAAATAAAGCAACATCGGCTGATGTCAGGAAGGCATACATAGTTTTTTCTGAAAAACTGAGCCATTCCTGACCTTTCCTCTTCTTTTAAGCAAATTTTGTGCAGTTCTACTAAAATAAAATGCCATCACCGCCTTGACAATTCAGTGACACTGTACAAAAGGAAATGACTTAACATTACATCATGATGTCAGGTATGTAGTTGACAGGCATTAGAGACAAACATACAGACCTCCTTCGATAACATAATGAACATTAATTTTAACAAAGGTGTGACTAGCTTTACCGGGATAATTTGAGTGAACTCTACACCCTTTGTTCCTTAATATAAGACGTTTTCGCGGTTCAATTTAAAGTACCCAAACGTCTAGTATTTAGAAAAACAGGTAGTAGTTTTCTTGAGCACATATCTGGGAAAGCTTGCCACACTTTATTTATGTCCATACGCTAATGCAACACCATTTGAATACTACAAATATACACTAATCCAGTGGCTAGTGCAAGAGTAGAGTAGTTAGTTTATTACAGGGTACAGTACAATGGTTTTACTGAACAGATTTCAATAAACTCTAGCACTTGAAGGTTTCTATAAGAATTAACAATACAAGATGTAAAGGTAACAAGTTTCAGCATTGGTATACTAGCTCTGCATGAGCATTAAACCAAATACAAAAGTCTGAAGGTAACTAAAATTATTAACTAATGACAGTATAAAAAAATTGCAAACCATGTACCTCCAAGGTAAATATCATTTTGAACTCGGGGGGACCTTAAAAATTGTTATCCCAATCTTGATAATCGATCAAACATAAAAACTTGATCGAACGAATCAAGAGAACAGCCGGAGGAGGAGGTGCCCACTCTTGACCTTTCCTCTTGTCTTCATAATTGTCTGTGCAGTTTAACCAAAATAAAATGACATCAGCGCCTTGGCATTTTGGTGACACTGTACAAAAAAAATTAACTTATCTCATGAAAGTGAGGTATGTAATCTATAAGCATTAACAATGCAAAAATCTGAAGGTAGTAACAAGTTTCATCGTTGGTATATTGGCTGTGCAACTGCATTAGAATGCCTTAGCTGAAAAATCTTTAGTACATCCACAATCAACAGCTAACCCTAAAATAATCCAGTGACATTAAATGACATTACTTAAATTTATCGGTGGCATTAGACTGAGAGCGACATTAGTTAAATGTGGCATCACTTTAGCAGTAGCATTGCTTGACTTGACTGCTGGTGTTATACTAATAGGAAAAAAGTGGCAATAAGAGCATGGGAGGCCCATTCGGATAGTGGGCGCACCAGTACGATGTACCTCCACGGACGCAGAGTGGTGAGGGAGGTATGGTTGCCCAGAGCAACAAATATGCAGGCAACATATGTGGATTACGTCCCATTTTTGCTCTCTTTAGCCACCTTTTTCCTATGCGAGGACAACAAACCAATCGACCTGGTCATTCTCTATTGCGTTGTCATGCCTTTCTACCCTTCTTCAACCAAGAGACACGAGACTCATTCCTTAACTACTGATTTCCCCCTTTTCAACCTAGATGCGGGTTTGATGCCTACTCTCTTGGACAGTACAGTCTCCCTTCCTTTCCTTATTCAACACAGACATGGATTAGTCTGCATGAAGTAGGGTTTCCTTTAATAGTGCAAATTATGGTTTTCATCTACGTGGCTAGCAGAGCAGAGGATAGAAAATTGGGAAGATGGTGGAGTGGAAAAAGATCCACATGCAACGACGTAGCAGATGGGGCAATAGAATAAGGTTATGGTTCAAAAAGAGGTAGCATACCCGAGGGTCGGTGGGAAGTGGCTTCGCTCATCGTCCTCCGCACACACTACGGCAGCGAGCTTGGGGACGGAGGCCATCCCGCGCGGGTGCTAGGTCTGAGAGGACGGCCTTGTCGTCAGTGCGTGACCTTGCTCGCCGACGACGAGTGCGTCAACGCTGCACGTCCTTTTCTTCCTCGGTAGATCTGTGACCACCGGTGAGGAGGGAGAGAGGGGCCATCTTTTTTAGATCTGGAGAGAGGGTGGTAGTGTGAGAAGCAAGTGGGCAGCCCTTAGCAAGAAAGCGCTCAAGCTCCAGCCTATATATCTTTTTTATACTACTAGTACCGGAGGTGGAGTAGTGGTAGAGTAGTTTATATTTTCTCTGTGTACAATACCAGTTAGTCGTGCTTCAAAACTGATCGGCACGCCATTAAAAAAATAAAGGTCGATAACTAATGCGGCACCTCGGGCCAACGCGGCCAGATCGCATTTTGCACGAGAAATTACACACCATGTTTCGTTGACATGTGGTCCCGTTCCAACATATCAGTGAGACGATGGCGAGTAGTAGGAGTATTTCCGAACGAATGTTTAGGCCGGGGCTCCTCTTCATTAACCGTGGCAAACTCGCAACCGTCCACTGACTCTTCGCCTTTCCCTCTTGATTTGGAACTGCTATCACATGCTCTTCCTCTCCCTCCTCCATTTTCCTTCAGCCCTTCACCCTTTCATCTGCCATTGTTCGATCGTCTTCTCCATGGAGGGAACAGGCCGGAAACGACCCCGTTATTCTTGCCCCGATTTGAAAGATGACGTGGCGGAGGAACTCATTGATCGGTGCGACATCATCACCTCGGCTAGCATGGCAGGTTCGTTCAAGCCCATTCTCGACTCAACTAATAACATCATTACAAAGAACCCAAGAGTCAAGGAGCGGTTTGATCTCCCCTATCTTCTTCGCCGTGACCCTGATGATGACTGGTGCTGGCACGACGGAGGCCTCTCCCTGTGCAAGTTGATGCCGCTTGATAATGATACGTATGATGTTAAGATGCCATCGCTTGAGGGCAAGGCTTGGGCAGGCACAAATGGAGATTGGGTTGTTTACATTGGGTCCAACTGCGAGTGGGAACTTGTGAATGTGTACACTCGTCACCGGGTTCCACTTCCAAAAATCTCAGCACACTGCCTAGAGGTTGAGCACACTGGTAATGTATGCATGTTCAAATACGATCATGGTGACTGTATTCTACGGAAGATAGCAATTTGTCGAGTTCCCAACCGCTCTTGGAATTACAGCAACTATGATGTTGTTGCTATCTTCAACAAGCTTGTTGCCATCCTTGATGGTTTCACTCGATGGATATTGCTCAAAAATTAGTTTCTATACACGGGTGAGTATTGTGATGCAATTCAATACGAGCGCCTTGTGTTTTCTGCCACCACTCGTGGCACTGTTTTTGCATGGCATCCTCATAGTTTTGATATGTCTATCTTCCACCGTAATTATAATTGTTTCATCCACATGCATGCGGGTTAGCAAGTTTCCCTTTACTAATTAACCTTCTTCTTGTGTTTCCAAGGTCCTGTGAACATCCCACCACCTATACTTGAAAATTTTTATAACCAAGGGGGAGATGACGATGGTGATGATCACGAGCATGAGGACGAGCAACGCCCATATACTCTGTGGCGCCTGGCAACTAATTCCGATGGATCACCTCTTCTTGTGTGTATACAGCCCACTGATGATGTTACTGCTAAGGAAGCAGGTGTCTCCCATGGTCGCACTCTCCGGACCTATTCCAACACCCGTTGCATGGTATTCGGGATGGATACTAGTGTGCTAGCGCCAACTCCTTCTCCCTGGTACGGAATTGATAGTCTTGGAGAAAACTTGCTCTCCTTGGACAAAACTATCCGATGATGGTGAAAGGCGATCCAACTGCTATTGACACATTTATGAGAAGCAACTGTGTCTATACCTCGGACATTTGTGTGGTTCCCTACCCTGGTAGGGATATAGTAGGCCGCTTCAGCTTGGATGATCAGTCCTGCATTGGTTTCCAGATCGACAATCGATGGCCCATCCCAGAGAATCACTTGTGGTTCAAAGCAAGCGTTTCCAACGCCGAGGAATGGTTGAGTTGAAGTTCATTTCATTGCTTGTAATTTGTTGTGTGGTGAAAACTTTAGTATTTATAATGTATCCTCGTTGTCGATGTGGGTTCATGACCTGTTGTATGTAATAAAATGATATGCGTGTGATAAACTTACTAAATTTATGAATGGCTTTTGAGTCGCTTCTCTGAGTGAGTGGTGCGACGAGGCAAAAATATATTTTCCGAATACATAATTGTACGTGCATTGCAACAGGTTATCGGATGAGGCCAATCAACAATAGTAGTACACTATCTGTACTAGCTTCAAATGCTTCACGCGTCGGGCGGGTGTTTTTACTGTAGCCATATGTTAATGTGTTCGTTGTACGTAACCAGCACCTCGAATGCTCGATACTAGTACTATATAGTAGGAGTAAGTAGTAGGGAGTAGTAGGGTGGCATGGGCCAGAACAAGCATTCACGTCCAGGAGTACGGCACATGCCACCACCACGACATCCATCTGACACCATATTATTTCTTGGAGTCCGTGCTAGAGAAATCTCTTCAACCTCGTCGTTTCTCTAACTTCAGCCATCGCACGGCGGGCGAGGTGGGGGTTTGCCGATAGTCGGTTTCCTTAACTGCGGTCCCACTTGTAAGGCCAACTCCAACGCACGACCCCAAATGCACCTCCATTTTGCACGGACTCCAATGATAATTTTGACTAAAAGCAAGACCAAAGAAAACAAGAACCACAAGAATACATTTTACTACTCCTGTAAGTTGGATTAGTGCCTTCTCGATGCATTCATTGTTGATCTGCGGAGGCTCGATCTTGCGTCTGTGCTAGCTAAAAGTGATAGAACATCTACTAAATTGCGCTCTATCAATATATGGATGTACTGTTCTTCCCAATACAAAAAATTGCATCCATTCTACTCCCTCCATTGCACAATACATGCCTTCTATTTGTCAAAATATATATGTATCTAGACATGTCTTAGTATATAGGTACATCCATTTTTGGACAAATGGAAGTCAAGTATTTTGGAACGGAGGGAGTACACAATAAATTTTTTAAGTTAGCACAACTAGTCTAATCCGAGAGCAGAACCGAAGATTTTGTCGGTTTCTTCCTCCTTTTGCCGACATGTAGGACATCCAGCATCCAGGTCGTGTCATGAAAGAAAATAGAGTGGTAGTTGAAGCCACGAGATGTGCATCTTGGGTTAAACTGTAAATAGAATCTTACTACTCTTGAGTAACTCCAAAAGCGGCCACCGAAGATCTTTATTGGATTTGTTTTTCATCACCAGCACGTCGAGGTGAAAGATGTGCAGGTTCAGTGGGTCCTCTTGTGTTTTCACTGACATGTGGGGCCGCATGTGAGAAAACAGAGGACGGGCTCCGCGCATCTGCTGGCTGGCTGAGAAGAGAGATAGAGGAGGGCTGACCACGGACTGCAGGAAATTTGTTCTACATACCTCGATATAGGCTCGATATAGTGGGGTGGCATGGGCCATAACTCAGTAGCATTCACGTCTAGTAGTACGGCACACGCCACCCACACGAGTCCCATCCGACACCAATTTTCTTGGAGTCCGTGCTACAACCATCTCTTCTCCCTCCTGTTTTCGCAGCCATCGCGCGGTGGGCGGGGTGGGGGTTTGTCGATAGTCGATTTGCTCAACTGTGGTCCCGCCTGTATGTGAAAATGCAACACCGCATGCATTCCCGCTTGAGCGGCGTGCCGGACCAACCGTGTGGGGGTGCGACGCAAACACGGCAGGCTTTTCCTTTTGAACTCGTAACTTGTAAAATTTGGTTCTGCTCCATGGCGCGACCGATAGATAGAAAATAACGATTTTTTCCTAGAGTAATGAGAAGTTTGGTTCTGGCACCGTTCATGCATGGAGTATGTACGAAAATTATGAAGTTGATGCGAAAGGTAAGATAATTACTGTAGTATCATATACTACTACATCAATTTGACGGAAAGATAAAAATACATATGGATCCATCAACTTTCAATGACATCCTCATGCCCTAGTGCACCGGGTCACCAACCGACGTGTGAGGAGTAGCGGCGTTGGCGGCGAGCTCAACGTGCTTCTGAACAGTGTCATCCAAGGTTGCCCTGCGCTCCAAGAAGGCCAGCGTCCTATCGTCCTCCTCTTGCATGTAGTAGTCCTTGTGGACGATTTGCGCATAGACGTGGGTGATTATGTCGATGGTGTCTTGCTACGCCAGGCGCTGCGCGGCGAGCGCGACCTCGAGGTGGACATTCTCCGGCGCGACGGCGGGCAGTCTCAAGGCCACCAGTGCGTCGAAGAGGTTGTTACCATAGTGGCCGTTGAGGGTGGCGGGCATCACAGAGCCTGGGCGCGTCGGCTGGAGGCTTAAGTCAAAGTCGTCCGCAAGCTTCTTGACGATGGTGAACTTGTCGAGGAAACCGACGAGGACCTCGTTGAACAAGAATACGAAGCTGTCGTCCAAGCGGCCCCTCTCCCTGGCGGCCTCAAGCAATACTACCTGGAGACGTTCCTCGGTGCCGGTGGACGTGGTAGTACTCCTAAATCCAGACGGTGGTGCTACTAGTACTAGTAGTAGTACTACTAATGTAGTAGTAGGAGTACTAGCACTGTACTACCCGTTGGTCAAATTATTATGTGCTGCTCCTCAGAGTGAAGTGACAAGACCCTGCGCCGGAGATGACACCTGAGTATAGGTGCCGTGTTCGGCATACCATAGTCAGCCTCACCATCTGCAGTCACTATCATCATGGCTATAGAGCTAGCCTGCTTACAACTAGCCCTGTTCGACATAATTTCACGTGCGTAGATGCCCGTGCATTGCACGGAACACCAAGATTGGGGGTGGACGGCTCCAGCAGTGGCCATCGCGCCAGATTTTTCCACGACCTTCTACTCCTAGATGTGTACACATGTGCTGGTTTGTGTTGTGTGCTGGGTGTGCACGAGTTCGTCCTTCTGTGCATGCCGCCGCGCAGTGGTGAATTGTGCACAAGTGCGTCCTTCGAGCACAAGAAGTTTGTCCTCAATGCACCCTCAATTTACTAGCGTGCGCGGTGCTACCCCGAGTGGTTTCAACTTTGTTTACTTCACCGCGTGTCAGATGGGCCTCTAGTTTACTTATTTTCACCCGCTGCCACATGGGGCAGCACACGAAGATACTGAACACGAGCTGACAAGGCAGCATGTGGATTGGTTGACCGGTCAACTAAACAATATACGGAGCTATACGCTGACACAGTGAGCGTATAATCCATCGGTATAGAGAGTTCGAGTGAGAGGGGAGGCCCGTGAGAGATAGCAGAGAGAGAGAAAGAGCTACTCCCTCCATTCGATAATGTAGTTCCAACATTTTTTAAGTCAAAATTTTGAAACTTTGACCAAGTTTATAAAGAAATTACTTATATCTACAATATCAAAGATAAATGATAGTATGAAGTAAGTACATGTTGTGATGAATCTAATGATCGTTCCAGATGTAAATGTTTTTCTCCACATATACCTGGTCGAACATTTTTGAGGTTTGACTTTTCAAAACATCCATATGCTTATGGACGTGACAGAGTCCCTAACAAGAGAGAGAGAGAGAGAGAGAGAGAGAGAGAGAGAAAAGTGTGTGTGCGTGTGTGAAAGAGACATGGAAAACACACGATAAAAGTAGAGAAAAAGCGTGTGTGTCTTATGCAAACATATCACACATGCATCTTCGACAACGGAGGCAAGGTGAGGAGATAGTGTGTGGTTGTTTGGAACCGAGAGAGCAAGACCCCTAGCACGTGGCCAAGAGGGGTCTGACAAACAAGGGAGAGAGGTCGAGAGAGACGTACGGAGAAAATGCATACATGGGGGGAGAGAGTGTATGTTTGTCATAAAGAGATCCCCTGGAGATCGTGATAGGACTACATGGGTGGGAGATCGAGTGACAAGGTGTGTGCGCAATAGAAGATGCCCCGAGAGATATTGAGATAGACGTATGGATGGAAGGAGACAATACGTGTGTTCCTATTGGCTAGTAAGAGATAATCATACTTAGGAGGGGGGGGGAGTGCTTGCGCCTATGATGGATTGAGGGAATATGGTACTTAGGGGGGTGCATGTCACATGGAGAGAGAACAAGGGCGGAGAGTGTTGGATGGGTCTATATCTATAGAGCGAGCGAGACATGTGTATGTGTGAACCAGGGAGATATAAGGCCAGTTTGGCTTGCATCCTGAGCATCTTTTGCCTGGCCTGGGGTTGTGGCTGGATTTCATGCACGCTTGTTTGGTTGCTACCCTGTGAAAAAGAAAGCCCGCCTGGCCTGGGTTCCCTTGCACTTTAATTAGCCTGGCTGAACTCCAGACACTGCAAGTAGCCTAGCCCAGGCGACCGATTTCGAATGCCTGGTCGTGTGGCCATGAGGCTAACAACAACATGGATGGATATTAGCATTAAATAATTGATGCATGGATTGATTGATGGGACGTTGATGCTTTGCCTGGCCCAAGCATGAACCAAACGCTTCAGCACCACACAAGCCTGGCCAGGCAGAAATATTTTACATCTCACGTCCACACCAGGCAGTACCGGCCATCAAGGCATGAGGGTCAGGTCACGAACCAAACTGACCAATAAAGTTTGAGAGAGATTGAGGAGCCCCGATAAGGCTGAGTGGTGCGTCAGATAGCTGATAAGGGGAAAGAGATATTCCATCCGCTCGATAATGCAGTGCATGTAAATTTTTTAGAAGTCAAACTTTGGAAACTTTGATCAAGTTTACGCAAATGTTATTTATATCTAGAATATCAAAGATACATCATACAAAACTACATCTCATGGTGAATCTAATGGCATATGTTTGCCGTACTAGATGTAATTCTTTTTCTCCACGTACATGGTCAAACTTTGTGATGTTTGACTTTTCAATAAATCTGTATGCTATGGACTGAGGAGAGTGCCTCAGTCGAGACAGATCAAGTGCGTGTGAAGGAGAATGAGTAAGTGTGGAAAAAGAGTATGTGTGTGAAAGAGAAAGTGACAACAAATGATAAATTAGAGAGAGAGTGTTTTTTTTTGTTTCTTATGCGAACATATCACGCATGCATCTTCGAGATGGAAAAGCGAGGCGAGGAGATACACGAAGATAGCTAGTGTGTGATTGTTTGCAACGGAGAGAGACACCCATGTAGCACATGTCCAATAGAGGTGTGGCCAACAAGGAACAAAGGTCGAGTGGGACACATGGATGGCATGGACGCATGAGGAGGGAGAGAGGGTGTGTTTGTGATAGAGAGATCTCGTCGAGATCGTGAGGGGACTATATGGGTGGGAGATCGAGGGAGTGGGTGCGCGATAGAAAGATGCCCCGAGAGAAATCGAGATAGACCATGCACATGTTTGTGATGGAGACTAAGATTAGCTAGTCATATACAAATAGGGGGACTGCGTGTGCCTACAATTGAGTGAGAGACCATCATACTTGGCTAGCTGGGCATGAGATTGTGTGTGTGCGCGTGTGAGATGGAGAGAGAACGAGGGGGAGAGATAGAGTTTTAGATGGGCCTATCGAGTGAGAGTGAGATATGCATGTGTCTGTGTGA